>NC_053025.1:580674501-580815824 GCF_003073215.2 Triticum urartu
GTGATGTGAACTAGATCATTGAGTCTAGTAGAATCTTGGATGTAGGTCACATGGCGATGTAACCTGTGAGTGTTAATCACATGGCGATGTGAACTAGATTATTGACTCTAGTGCAAGTGGGAGACTATTGGAAATATGCCCTAGAGGAAATAATAAATTAGTTATTATTATTATATTTCATTGTTCATGATAATCGTTCATTATCCATGCTATAATTGTATTTATAGGAAACTCAGATACATGTGTGGATACATAGACAACACCATGTCCCTAGTAAGCCTCTAGTTGACTAGCTCGTTGATCAATAGATGGTTATGGTTTCCTGACCATGGACATTGGATGTCGTTGATAACGGGATCACATCATTAGGAGAATGATGTGATGGACAAGACCCAATCCTAAGCCTAGCTCAAAGATCGTGTAGTTCGTATGCTAAAGCTTTTCTAATGTCAAGTATCATTTCCTTAGACCATGAGATTGTGAAACTCCCGGATACCGTAGGAGTGCTTTGGTGTGCCAAACGTCACAACATAACTGGGTGGCTATAAAGGTACACTATAGGTATCTCCGAAAGTGTCTGTTGTGTTGGCACGAATCGAGACTGGGATTTGTCACTCCGTGTAAACGGAGAGGTATCTTTGGGTCCACTCGGTAGGACATCATCATAATGTGCACAATGTGACCAAGGAGTTGATCACGGGATGATGTGTTACGGAACGAGTAAAGAGACTTGCCGGTAACGAGATTGAACAAGGTATCGGGATACCGACGATCGAATCTCGGGCAAGTATCGTACTACTAGACAAAGGGAATTGTATACTGGATTGATTAAATCCTTGACATCATGGTTCATCCGATGAGAGCATCGTGGAGAATGTGGGAGCCAACATGGGTATCCAGATCCTGCTATTGGTTATTGACCGGAGAGTTGTCTCGGCCATGTCTGCATGACTCCCGAACCCGTAGGGTCTACACACTTAAGGTTCGATGACGCTAGGGTTATAGGGAAAGTATGTATGCGGTTACCGAATGTTGTTCGGAGTCCCGGATGAGATCCCGGACGTCACGAGGAGTTCCGGAATGGTCCGGAGGTAAAGATTGATATATAGGAAGTATGGTTTTGGCCACCGGAATTGTTCTGGGCATCACCGGTAGTGTACCGGGACCACCGGAGGGGTCCGGGGGTCCACTAGGTGGGGCCACCAGCCCCGGAGGCTTACATGGGCCAATAGTGGGAAGGGACCAGCCCCTAGGTGGGCTGGGGTGCCTCCCACCAAGGCCCAAGGCGTCCTCAAGGGGAGAGGGGGCAAACCCTAGGCGCAGATGGGTCCTAAGGCCCACCCTAGGTGCGCCCCCCTCTCTCTCCCCCTTGGCCGCCTCCCAGATGGGATCTGGGGGCTGCCACCACGCCTAGGGAGGGAACCTAGGTGGGGGCGCAGCCCCTCCCCCCTATATATACTTGAGCAAAGGGGCAGCCCAACACACGATTCAATCTCCCTGTTGGCGCAGCCCTACCCCTCTTCCTCCTCGTCTCTCGTAGTGCTTGGCGAAGCCCTGCTGGACTCCCACGCTCCTCCACCACCACCACGCCGTCGTGCTGCTGCTGGATGGAGTCTTCCCCAACCTCTCCTTCTCCCCTTGCTGGATCAAGGCGTAGGAGACGTCACCGGGCTGTACGTGTGTTGAACACGGAGGTGCCGTCCGTTCGGCACTAGGATCATCGGTGATTTGGATCACGACGAGTACGACTCCATCAACCCCGTTCACTTGAATGCTTCCGCTTAGCAATCTACAAAGGTATGTAGATGCACTCTCCTTCCCCTCGTTGCTAGATTACTCCATAGATTGATCTTGGTGATGCGTAGAAAATTTTGAATTTCTGCTACGTTCCCCAACAGGACAATGCCGAGGTATTGTCTCAAGGGGCACCGAGCCGGGGGGAGGTAGTCCCAGAGGCGCCTCAAGGCGAATTTCCGGACTCCAGGCGTGAAGGGAGCAAGACCCCCAAGGGCTATGAGTTTTGCCCCCAGCCGAATGCCGCGCCGGAACCTCCAGTGGTTCCGGGCTCCGGCAGGCGGCCCCCTTCCAAGAGGGGCAAGCCGCCCGTGCCGGTGACCTCTGTCCATCCAGAGGCACCGGACAACCTGCTGGGAGCGCTTCGCGGCGCTTCCATCGACGAAGAGCACCGCACTATTATGAGTGCGGTGATCAAGAAGGTCCAGTCCGCCAAGAGCGGACTGACTGAAGCCTGTGCCAGCCTTCTAACAGGCTTTGAGGTAATTATTTAAAATATAGGAAAATATTACCGCATAGACAGTAGCCCCTGATGCTCTGTTTGGTGTTCACAAAGAAAAGCCGAATAGAGGGTCAAATAATATCCGCAGGAGTCTAAATAAGTATGTCTGTATGCGTATGCAGGCTTCGCTGCTAGCCTCTGCCGCACTAACAGCGGAGGTCGCCGCTCTGAAGGAGAACTCCGAGCGGTCCGAGAAAGAGCTCGGCCTTGCCAAGAGGCAGCTCGAGGAGAACAAAGGTAAGTAATACCTTGTCTATATATACAGAAAAAAGGATATGGTTGCAAAATGATAGGATCATCATGGATGTGCCAAGGGCCACGACCGAAGTGGTGACCCTGAGGCAAGCGCTGTCTGAGGCCGAAAACAAAGCGGCCAAGGAGCGCACCGAGCGGGAGAAACAAGAGACACGAGGTGCGGCAAGAGCTCCAGGATCTTGTGAAGAAGCACGAGGCTTTGGAGCTTGACTCGAAGACGCGAGGGTCCGAGCTTGCTGCGTCCCTCGAGAGATCAAAGCATGCCAAGGATGAAGCCCAAAAGGCCCTCCAGGAAGTTGAGGCGAAGAGGAAGATAGCGGCGGGTAAGGCATTCATTATGCAAAGCAAGCATGTGAAAGTAAATTACTTATTACTTACCTGAGTCCGGAGCTCTCCAGGAGCATTCCTAGATTTGCCCCATAGCGTGTCGGATGTCGCAAAGTACTATCGGGCCGAGGAGGGAAGCTCGACGGAGAAGTTGTTCTGGTCTCAATATACTGGGACCGAACACCCGATGCTTGTGAGCGACCAGCTGAAGCAACTGGTCGAGCTGCACAAGGCGGCCGAACAGGCCATGAGGGGCCTTATAGTCCGGATGTGGCCTGGCGACTCCCTTCCCAATAGCTACTTCGGCCTGGTGAGGCGGCTTGTGGATGCCTTCCCATGCCTCGAAGTCATAAAGCGGTCCGTCTGCATCGAAGGTGCACGCCGGGCTTTTGCCCGTGCGAAGGTGCACTGGGCCAAGATGGACGCCGAGAAGCTGGTGAAGGAGGGGCCGCCGCAGGGCAAGGAGCATCGCCACCGTTAGATGTATTATGAGGGTGTCCTGAAGGGTGCTGTGGCGGACGAGTGTGCTAAGGATGTAATTTTTCAATAAACTTGCTCGTGTGATCCTGTATTATGAAAACTTGTTCATATGCGCTATGCAACGCTTGTTTGAATTTAAAATATTACCTTCTGTGCGGCCGTTTATCAAATCTGAGAGATGGCCAGTCGTCGGCTTCTGCCCCCATGCCACGAGTGCTGGGGTGTTCGGGATAAATCCGAGCACTCTTTTTCCCATTGTTAGGTCCTTCGAGGGAGGTGCTCAGCACAACGAACAAGGAAATCGGACTATAATGCTTTATCACTCTCACTTAGCCATATAAGTCTACAATTTTAAATTTTGGCGAAGCCCCTAGTATTCGGGAGGCTGAATTCGGGGCACTATACACGCCTTTAAGCCGGACAAAGCCGAATCCTCGCTCTAAGCAGCATAAGTCTTTAGGGACTCGAGACCTCTCGAAGAGCGACCAACTCTCGCCTTATCATGACAGTCATTTTTAGCTTTCTCTGCTAATGTGCTTAGCCCAGATGAACCGGGGCACAATTGCAATAGTTCTCCCAGTGCTACCTTAGCCGATATAGCGGAACGTAAGGTACCAAAACATGGGAGCCGGGCAAACCCAAGTATTGACCCAAGACATGGTTCGAAGCCGATGCATATAATGCTATAAGTTCGGGGTGCCGCACTGTCGAAAGTGTTCGGACTTCTCACGCCGTATTATGGGGTACGCTTAAGCCCCTGGTGTATTGGCTGTACCAGAGTGTACGGGTGCTGAATGTCATGAATGAACATATATAAAAAAGAAAGAATAAAGAATGCGGTAATAGTCTAGTGCTATGCATTGTTTATTCAAAAAGGTGCGTCGAAGCAGAATGATACAAGTAGTGCGATAAGCAAAAATTAGGACTATTTGACATGTCCCCTCCAAGGGCAACCTGAGGAATGTTATTTAAAGCATGTATTTCACTTGTTATCAGAGACCACCTGGGAGTTCCATGGTGCGACGTAGCTTTCTGCCTCCTTGGTTGTTACATCATGTGTCCGACAATCATACTGCCGGACGGGGTTTCCAGAGATTAAAGTCCTGAAAGAGAGAAAAAATAACAAAGCGCGAAGCCCCTAGTGCAGTTGAGCCGCGTCTTGGGGCATGCTGTAGTCGTGCCCCCCTCCCCACCTGTGCCCATGGTATTTTCAATGCGTAATTATGTATGCGTGGCACGGATTTTGCTGTTTGGCTAGTACTGGGGTGGGGTCCGCATTGCTATGCGAGCTCGGAACGTGCCATGCGGTCTTGTTGCCGATAACTCCAGGTGCGCTTGAAGGTGTCCGGGTCTTTAATCGCCGAACTGGTGGATTGCCTTAAGAGGCTGCTTTGCGCTTCTGCCGCGAGGGCCGAAGTGTGCTCCTCCGTGCGGAGGGAGCGCTCTGTGTTTCCATTGACTGTGATGACCCCCGAGGTCCTGGCATCTTGAGCTTGAGATATGCATAGTGCGGCACCGCATTGAATCTCGCAAATGCGGTTCGCCCGAGTAGTGCATGATAGCCGCTGCGGAATGGGACTATATCGAAGATTAACTCCTCTCTCCGAAAGTTATCTAGGGATCCGAAGACCACTTCCAGTGTGACTGAGCCTGTGCAATGGGCCTCTACACCTGGTATGACGCCTTTGAAGGTCGTTTTTGTGGGTTTGATCCTTGAGGGGTCTATACCCATTTTGCGCACTGTGTCCTGATAAAGCAGGTTCAGGCAGCTGCCACCGTCCATAAGGACTCAAGTGAAGTGAAATCCGTCGATGATTGGGTCTAGGACCAGTGCGGCGAATCCGCCATGACAGATACTAGTGGGATGGTCCCTGCGATCGAAGGTGATCGGACAGGAGGACCATGGGTTGAACTTTGGGGCGACTGGCTCCAACGCATATACATCCCTTAACGCACGCTTCCGCTACCTCTTGGGGATGTGGGTTGCGTATATCATGTTCACCATCCGCACTTGTGGGAGGAACCTCTTCTGCCCTTCGGTGTTCGGCTGCCAGGGCTCCTCCTTGTCATCGCTATGTAGCCCCTTGTCTTTGTTTTCGGCATTTAACTTGCCGGCCTGCTTGAACACCCAACATTCCCTGTTGGTGTGGTTGGCTGGCTTGTCGGGGGTGCCATGTATTTGGCACGAGCGATCGAGTATACGGTCCAAACTGGACGGGCCCGGAGTGCTTCTTTTGAATGGCTTTTTCCGCTGACCGGGTTTAGAGCCTCTGAATCCGGCATTGACTGCCGTATCCTCGGTATTGTCGCTGTTGACGCGGCGCTTATGTTTGTTGCGACGTGACCTGCCATTGCTATCCTTGGTATCTGAAGTACCATGGTTCTTTGATATGTTATTGCTGTGAGCCAGCCAGCTGTCTTCTCCCGCGCAAAAGCGGGTCATGAGTGTCGTGAGGGCTGCCATAGATTTCGGTTTTTCCTAGCCAAGGTGCCGGGCGAGCCACTCGTCGCGGATGTTGTGCTTAAAAGCTGCTACGGCCTCTACATCCGGACAGTCGACGTTTTGATTTTTCTTTGTCAGGAACCATGTCCAGAATTGCCTGGCTGATTCCTCTGGCTGCTGAATTATGTGGCTCAAGTCATCGACATCTGGTGGTCGCACATAAGTGCCCTGGAAGTTGTCGAGGAATGCGGCTTCCAGATCTTCCCAACAGCCAATGGATTCTGGTGGCAGGCTGTTGAGCCAATGCCGAGCTGGTCCTTTGAGCTTGAGTGGGAGGTATTTGATGGCGTGTAGATCGTCACCGCGGGCCATGTGGATGTGCAGGAGGAAGTCCTCGATCCATACCGCTGGATCTGTTGTGCCGTCGTATGATTCGGTATTTACGGGTTTGAAACCCTCTGGGATTTGGTGATCCATTACTTCGTCTGTGAAGCATATGGGGTGTGTGGAGCCTCTATAGTGGGCTATGTCGCGACGCAGCTCGAATGAGTCTTGTCCGCTATGTTTGGCCCGGACGGATTTACTTTTACTGTATCCAGCGTGACGATTATCGTCTCGCGTAGTGGCGCGCCCTCGTGATCCGTAGATCGATCTTGTGTCTTTTGCTTTGTCCTCCAATACATCTCGCAGGTCCAGCGTGTTTCCCCGTGCCTTGTCATTTTTATTTGCATGGCATCAGGGTGCGGGCTGAGTTTTTGGCTGAAATGCCTCTCTGTCGCGGCCACGATGTGGCCGATCAGCCGCGTCATATGCTGGAGATGTAGGTTTTAATGCTTCCTCCTCTAGTCGGGGTAGCAACCTGTGCTTTGGGTAACTCTTGGAGGGGCGTTCGAGTTCATATTCCTCAGCCGCAAGGACTTCAGTCCATCTGTCAGCTAGCAAATCTTGATCATCTTGAAGCTGCTACTGCTTTTTCTTAAGGCTATTTGCCGTGGCTATAAGCCGGCGCTTGAAGCGCTCTTACTCGGTGGGATCCTCCGGCACGACAAATTCATCGTCGTCGAGGCTTGCCTCGTCTTCGGAGGGAGGCATGTAATTATCATCCTCCGCCTCTCCATCTGCCGCTCTCTCGAGAGGGCTGGCTTCTCCATCCTCCTGCTCTAAATCTTGCTGGAGGGGATTGTTGTCGTCTTCGACACTGTCCGGAGTGCTATTATCTCCTGTGCCGGTGTCACCGCTTTTGCTTTGGCGAGACTTAGAGCGGCGCCGCTGACGTCGTCGCTTGGGTTGCTTCTTGGAGGGGTCATCCTCCGCCATCCCGTCGCCATTGCCTTCTTTGGGTGTGTCCACCATGTATATATCATATGATGAGGTGGCTGTCCAGTGCCATGTGGGCAGTGGTTCCTCTTCGTCTCCCGCATCATCGTCCATACCGTCGATGTCTTCGGAGTCGAAGTCGAGGATGTCGGTCAAATTGTCGACAGTGGCTACTAAGTGGGTGGTGGGTGGGCGGCGGATTTCTTCGTCATCCGCATCCTAATCCTGCCAAACATAGTTCGCCAGGACTCTCCTGACAGGGAGAGAGACCTTAATGAGTTCAGTATGTCACCGAAGGGCGAGTGCTGAAAGATATCCGCGGAGGTGAACTCCATGATCGGCGCCCAGTCGGGTTCGATAGGCACGGGCGCAGGCGGTTCGGAGTCCGTGGCCGGTTAAGAATCCAGCAGTTCGGCGTCACGGCTCTCGTGAAGGGTAAGGTCGATACTTGGCTCGATCGCCGCTGAGAATACGGCCTCCGTGGCAGGGTCTATCCACCCGTCCATGGATGGCGCAATGGGCTCCGAATTGAGGATCAGAGCGGTTGCCGGTGCGGTCTCCTGAACACTGTCCGATGGTAGAGCTAAATCATGCTCATCGTGACCGTGCGGCGCGCTCGGAAGGGGCTCGAATCCGTTGAAGATCAAGTCTCCACGGATGTCGGCCGTGTGGTTTAAGCTTCCAAACCTGACCTGGTGGCCAGGGGCGTAACTCTTGATCTGCTCCAGATGGCCAAGCGAGTTGGCCCGTAGTGCGAAGCCGCCGAATACAAAGATCTGTCCGGGGAGAAAAGTCTCACCCTGGACTGCATCACCCTCGATGATCGAAGGAGCCATCAAGCCTAACGATGGCAACACAGAGGAACTCTCAATGAAAGCACCAATGTCGGTGTCAAAACCGGCGGATCTCGGGTAGGGGGTCCCGAACTGTGCGTCTAGGCGGATGGTAACAGGAGGCAGGGGGCACGATGTTTTACCCAGGTTCAGGCCCTCTTGATGGAGGTAAAACCCTACGTCCTGCTTGATTATTCTTGATAATATGAGTAGTACAAGAGTTGATCTACCACGAGATCAGAGAGGCTAAACCCTAGAAGCTAGCCTATGGTATGATTGTATGTTGTCCTATAGACTAAAACCCTCTGGTTTATATAGACACCGGAGGAGGCTAGGGTTACACAAGGTTGGTTACAAAGGAGGAGATATGCATATCCGTATTGCCTAGCTTGCCTTCCACGCGAAGTAGAGTCCCATCTTGGCACGGGACGAAGTCTTCAATCTTGTATCTTCATAGTCCAACTGTCCTGCCAAAGGATATAGTTCGGCTGTCCGGATACCCCCTAATATAGGGCTCCCTCAGTACCCGTAGGCGGTCGATTGGATTATGTGTGTGTGTGTGTGTGTGTTTACCGGGGGCTGCGAACCCTTGTGCCAGTGGTGGCTTATATAGAGTGCGCCTAGGCCCCAGCCAGCCCACGTCACAAGGGTTTTAAGGTACATCAAGAGGGAGTCGTTGCTGGTAACGCTAGCAATTAAGTGACATAAATGCCTATTAAGTATATGAAGTAAACGTCTGACCGTTGTCATGCAGAGTGACTTTAGATCTTCTTTCCGTCGAGTGATAATTGTTGTGGTTGAGTGACTTTGAATCTTTCGAGTGGAATGCCTCGTAGTTGAGTGGATGATGCTATCCCTTGAATGCTTCTGGTTTTGGGATGGTGCCCTAGGGGAGGCTGTCTAGGTTAGGCTTATGACCCTACCCTAGGTACATAGCATCATCATTAGCCCCCGAATGGTTCAGGGTTTGAGTGGAGAAGGAGTTGAGAACACCTCTAATTCAATTTTTGCGCTTCGGAAGCGCCTGATTGGGACCAAGTGAGCAATCATGATGACTTCAACTTCTTTTTCAGTCGCCTTGATCCATTCTTGGTTCTGCTGAGTGAACTTTTAGTGCTACGCTTCGAGCGCTGATATGGGAATAATCTTCATCTGGCAGGTTGCTCTGCTGCTCTCGGATATTGTGGGATTCGAATTTCGGGAAGTGCGTGGGGCGGAGGAGGCCGTAGTAATCTGGTTGGATTAGGTAGGGCCGCCTCGATCACTGCGCCACCTTTTTCGCCATGTATCGCGTGCGTGACTGTTGCGGGATTTGATAGGATCGCCCGGACCCACATGTCAGCCACTCGGAAACGACCTCATATAAGGCACCAGATTGGGGTTTTTGCACAGTGCGTTCCCATTCTTCTTCTTTCTCCCCCGCTTTCTCTGCCACATCCACCTCTGCTCCCGGTGCCGCCGCTCTACTCGAGCTCCACCTGCTGCAATGGGGAAGGAGAAGACGGTGGCCTTGGAGCGCACGAAGAAGGCGACGGCGAAGGGGAAGGGGAAGAAGTCCAACCGGGGCGGATCTTCGTCGAGGTCCGGCCTGCCGCGTGGCTGGATCCAGGGCGACTGGATTCGGTCAACGATTCGTCAGGACGACATCGGTGATCTGGTTGAGGGCGGACTGATTCCCCATGAATTGGCGCGGCTCCCAGAGGGCGAGACCGAGCCACACCCGCAGGAGGGTGAGTGCGTTCTCCTCGCCACCCATGTTGACCGTGGGTTTTCTTTGCCTCCCCATCATTTTTTCCGAGGCTTCTTGAACTTCTTTGGAGCACAACTCCACCACTTTTCCCCCAACACCATCGTGTACCTCGCTGCCTACGTGTAACGCCCCGAGACCGTTGCGCCAGGTGTCTTCCAGTTATTCGCTGTTGTTTCCTTGCCTTTTGTTTGCGTGTCATGCATTTCATATCATTTCATCATGTGCATTGCATTTGCATACGTGTTCGTCTCATGCATCCGAGCATTTTCCCCGTTGTTCGTTTTGCATTCCGGCGCTCCTACGTCCTCCGGCGTCCCCTTTTGCCTCTTTTCGTGTGCGGGTGTTGAACATTCTCGGATTGGACCGAGACTTGCCAAGCGGCCTTGGTATACCACCGGTAGACCGCCTGTCAAGTTTCGTGCCATTTGGAGTTCGTTTGATACTCCAACGGTTAACCAAGGAACCGCAAAGGCCTCATGTGTGTTGCAGCCCAACACCCTGTTGGGATCTATGGTTGGATGCGTCGACTGCAAATTAAAATTTCCTACGCACAGAACAACCAAGAACATGCTACGGGAGATGGACCACAGTTCGTTACCACTAGACGCGCAGTGCCGTGCAGCAAAAGAAGAGTTGGGGCAGCGCGTCCGCATGGATCGTCTCCTCCTCGTCCGATCTCCCTCGTACAACCGGTGGTCGGTTCCCACGTACAGGTTCGCCGGAGCGACGCAAGTGCACCGCCTCTAACGGTATCCGCCCGTGCAGGAGGAACATCGTGCGGTGGACTGCTAGGTCCGATCACACAACCGGCGACGAGTGGAGGTGTCTATTCGCAACACATGCAAACCCTAGTGACAGCGCCGAAGCGATCAACCGCGTGAGTGTGCAGCACCTCCACTATATATAGGCGTCCGTCGTGGGCTCAACACTTGGGCCTCGCACGGACCCTAAAGCCCATAAGTCTACTCGGCCACAATCCGAATACAGTTCAGATCACATCCGACCAGTGTCCTTGGATCCGACCTCATAGGTTCCTTCCCTTAAGCGCGCAACCCCTTAGGTTCAAGTCGGCTTGGTCGCAGTTCGGATCACCTCCGAACTGCATGGTTGGTGCCTCTAGCAAGGCATGCCGAGCACCAAGCAGACTATGAAGCTGGTTAGCGAACCTGTACATCATACTTCCATTCCTTTTGCCACACGATATATGTTGTCGAGCTCAAGGCGAATCTGTCATCCTTGTGCTAGCCCGACCTCTTTCTCGTTCCAGTGATGCCGACCACAAACCGGATTATCTCATAATCCTTGTTGCATGGCCATGCTTATCCTGGTCGGATCACACGAGGGGCCCAGAGTATATCTCTCCTGATCGGAGGGGCAAATCCCATCTTGCTCGACCACGTCTCGCAGCATGGTTCTGGACAAACCCGAAACCTACCTTTATAACTACCCAGTTATGGAGTAGCGTTTGGTCGGCCCAAATCAAGTCTGTCACCATCCCGAGTACATGCATTAGCTCAGGTCTTAGGACATATAACATATGTTGTACTAGAGACTCACAGATGACATATCGTTGCGTCTCATAGTTGGGTCTGTCTGACTCGGACCTTATCTCGACTCGGATCCGACTACGTCGAATCCGATCAGATCCTTCCAAGTCCATATTATCCGGTTAGCATCCAATGCCCCATGGCTAGTGAGACCAAGCCATCGACCGTGTCATATTCTAGTCTAGTTGGCTGCGCGTCCACACAACCCTTTCGACTAGGGACCTTTTAGGACAGTCATCATACAATGCATAGTCCCACAAACAAGTCACGTACTTGCTGATACACATCATTGATAATGTCCAAGGATTATCTTTATTCATAAACACATAGGAAATATCATCATACATGATTGCCTCTAGGGCATATCTCCAACAGTCTCCCACTTGCACTAGAGTCAATCAAATAGACATCGAATGCCCATAGCTCTAACGTGCCCCTCATGCTTGGGTTGTGGAAGCGGCTTAGTCAACAGATCCGCAACATTTGCATCTGTGTGAATTTTGCATAACTCTACATCACCATTCTTTACGATCGTTCATATCAGGTGATATTTCCGATCTATGTGTCTGACCTTGTGGTGATTCCTCGGCTCCTTGGCTTGTGCGATGGCACTAGAATTATCACAATAAAGGTCCAACGGTTTTACCGAGTCTGGGAAAATACCAAGATCATCCAGAAAGTTCTGGATCCAAACACCTTCCTTTGCAGCTTCACAAGTCGCAATGTATTCGGCTTCTATAGTAGAATCGGCCACCGTATCTTGCTTGGAACTCATCCAGCTCACTGCTCCTCCGTTCATGACGTACACGAATCCGGACTGTGATCGACAATCATCTCTGTCGGTTTGGAAACTAGCATCGGTGTAACCCCTTATGACAAGCTCTTCCTCACCTCCATAAACTAGGAACATCTCTTTAGTCCTTTTCAGGTACTTCAAAATAGTCTTTACCGCTGCCCAGTGACTCTCACCTGGGTTGGCCTGGTATCTACTTGTTAGGCTTATTGCAAAAGCAACATCAGGCCGCGTACATATCATGGCATACATGATGGATCCGATTGCCGAGGCATATGGAATCCTACTCATCCTGTTTCGCTCATCAGATGTCGAAGGACTCTGAGTCTCGCTTAACCTTATACCATGTGAGAGTGGCAAGAACCCTTTCTTTGCCTCACTCATGTTGAACCGCTTCAACACTTTATCTATGTACGTGCTCTGGCTTAAGCCGAGCAGCCTCCTTGATCTATCTCTATAGATCTTAATGCCTAAAATGTACATTGCCTCACCAAGGTCCTTCATCAAAAACTTGCTATTCAATGACTCCTTGACCGAGTTCAGCATCGAAATATCATTTCCGATCAGTAGTATGTCATCCACATACAAGATCAAAAACACTATCGAGCTCCCACTTAACTTCTTGTATAAACAAGAGTCCTCTTCACTTTTGATGAAGCCGAAACCAGTGACGACCTCATCAAAACGAATGTTCCAGCTCCCAGATGCTTGCCTCAACCCATAAATGGATCTCTTGAGCTTGCATACCTTACTAGTGCTAGTCGGATCGACAAAACCCTCGGGCTGTATCATATACACGTCCTCGGTTAAATTTCCGTGAAGGAAAGCTGTCTTGACATCCATCTGCCATATCTCGTAATCGAAATATGCAGCTATATCTAGTACAATCCTCACCGACTTCAGCATCGCTACCGGCGAGTAAGTCTCATCGTAGTCAATTCCTTGAACTTGTCCATAACCCTTAGTGACAAGCGAGCTTTGTGGATCTGAACATTTCCATCCACATCGATTTTCTTTTTGAAGACCCATTTGCAACCAATGGCTGTTACGTCAGGCGGCGGATCAACCAAGTCCCAAACTTGATTCTCATCCATGGACTTTAACTCGGATCTCATGGCCTCCAGCCATGCCTCGGAATCTGGACTAACCATCGCTTCCGCATATGTGGCCGGCTCGTCGCTTTCTAGCAACAATACATCGCGCACTCTGCGCAATCTTTCCGACCTCCGTGGTTCCAGTGCCGCTTCCACTACGGGTTCCCTGACTGACTCCGGTATGATCTCATCACCAGCCGAGCCGTCCCCGAGTGGTCCTCGAATTTCTTCGGGTCGGACCGTCCTCCCACTGGCCTCCCGACTGAGAAACTCTTTCTCAAGGAAAACCCCGTTCCGAGCAACAAACACTTTGTTCTCTTCCCGGTTGTAGAAGTTATATCCCAAGGTTTTGAAGGAAATATGCCCTAGAGGCAATAATAAAGTTATTATTTATTTCCTTATATCATGATAAATGTTTATTATTCATGCTAGAATTGTATTAACCAGAAACATAATACATGTGTGAATACATAGACAAACAGAGTGTCACTAGTATGCCTCTACTTGACTAGCTCGTTGATTGAAGATGGTTATGTTTTCTAACCATAGACATGAGTTTTCATTTGATTAACGGGATCACATCATTAGCAGAATGATGTGATTGACTTGAACCATTCCGTTAGCTTAGCACTTGATCGTTTAGTTTGTTGCTATTGCTTTCTTCATGACTTATACATGTTCCTATGACTATGAGATTATGCAACTCCCATTTACCGGAGGAACACTTTGTGTGCCACCAAACGTCACAACGTAACTGGGTGATTATAAAGGTGCTCTACAGGTGTCTCCAAAGGTACTTGTTGGGTTGGCGTATTTCGAGATTAGGATTTGTCACTCAGATTGTCGGAGAGGTATCTCTGGGCCCTCTCGGTAATGCACATCACATAAGCCTTGCAAGCATTGCAACTAATGAGTTAGTTGCGGGATGATGTATTACAGAACGAGTAAAGAGACTTGCCCGTAACGAGATTGAACTAGGTATTGAGATACCGACGATCGAATCTTGGGCAAGTAACACACCGATGACAAAGGGAACAACGTATGTTGTTATGCGGTTTGACCGATAAAGATCTTCATAGAATATGTGGGAGCCAATATGAGCATCCAGGTTCCACTATTTGTTATTGACCGGAGACGTGTCTCGGTCATGTCTGCATAGTTCTCAAACCCGTAGGGTCCGCACGCTTAATGTTTCGATGCCGGTTATATTATGAGTTTATGAGTTTTGATGTACCGAAGGTTGTTCGGAGTCCCGCATGTGATCACGGACAAGACGAGGAGTCTCGAAATGGTTGATACATGAATATTGATATATTGGACGACTATATTCGGACACCGGAATGGTTCTGGGGGTTATCGGATATATACCGGAGTACCGGGGGGTTACCGGAACCCCCCCGGGGGTTATTGGGCCTCATAGGCCCAAAGTGGTGGAAGAGGAAAGGCAGCAGGAGGTGGTGCACGGCTGAAAGGATTGAGAAGAGGTGTCTAGAGGGGGGGGGGTGATTAGACACTAAATGCTAAAAGTTGCAGTTTTTAATTTTCTTAAGTTGAAGTGGAGTTTTGGCACAAGTTTAACAAACACAATACATATCAAGCAAGCATGCAAAGAGTATATGAGCAGCGGAAATTAAAGCATGTAACTTGCAAGAATGTAAGGGGAAGGGTTTGGAGAATTCAAACGCAATTGGAGACACAGATGTTTTTGTCGTGGTTCCGATAGGTGATGCTATCGTACATCCACGTTGATGGAGACTTCAACCCACGGAGGGTAGTGGTTGCGCGAGTCCACGGAGGGCTCCACCCACGAAGGGTCCACGAAGAAGCAATCTTGTCTATCCCATCATGGCCATCGCCCACGAAGGGCTTGCCTCACTAGCGGTAGATCTTCACGAAGTAGGCGATCTCCTTGCCCTTACAAACTCCTTTGTTCAACTCCACAATCTTTGTCGGAGGCTCCCAAGTGACACCTAGCCAATCTAGGAGACACCACTCTCCAAGAAGTAACAAATGGTGTGTTGATGATGAACTCCTTGCTCTTGTGCTTCAAATGATAGTCTCCCCAACACTCAACTCTCTCTCACAGGATATGGATTTGGTGGAAAGAAGGTTTGAGTGGAAAACAACTTGGGAAGGCTAGAGATCAAGATTCATATGGTAGGAATGGAATATCTTGGCCTCAACACATGAGTAGGTGGTTCTCTCTCAGAAAAGTGTGTATTGGAAGTGTGGGTATGTTCTGATGGCTCTCTCCATGAATGAAGAGTGGGTGGAGGGGTATATATAGCCTCCACACAAAAACTAACCGTTACACACAATTTACCAATCTCGGTGAGACCGAAGTGAAAAACTCGGTCGGACCGATTTAGCAAACCTAGTGACCGTTAGGGTTTTCGGTGGGACCGACTGGATCAACTCGGTGGGACCGATGTGCTAGGGTTAGGGTAAATCCAAAACTCGGTTTGACCGATTACTCAAACTCGGTGGGACCGATTTGGGTAATAAGTGAAACAGAGAGTTGGCCAAGCAAACTCGGTGGGGCCGATTGCATATCTCGGTGGGACCGAAAATATTGCAGTAGGTAACAGAGAGTTTGTAAGCCCATCTCGGTGAGACCGAATTGATTAGGGTTTTGGCAGTGGCTATGTCAACTGAACTCGATGGCTCCGGATAGAAAGAACCGGTGGGGCCGAGTTTGACTTTTGGTTTAGGTCATATGTGGATGTGGGAAGGTAGTTAAGGGTTTTGGAGCATATCACTAAGAACTTTGAGCAATCAAGCCATTAAGCAACACCTCATCCCTCCTTAATAGTATTGGCTTTTCCTATAGACTCAGTGTGATCTTGGATCACTAAAATATAAAATGTAGAGCCTTGATCTTGAAGCTTGAGCCAATCCTTTGTCCTTAGCATCTTGAAGGGGTTCCACATCCTTTAGTCCATGCCACTTAATTTGTTGAACTTGTCTGAAACATACTAGGTAAAAGTGTTAGTCCAACAAGAGATATGTTGTCATTAATTATCAAAATCACCTAGGGAGCACTTGTGCTTTCAGCGGCCCCCTTGCCCCAATCCGAACTGGGAAAGGGAAGGGGGCGTGGCCCCCTTCTCCTTCCTTCTCTCCACCTCCTCCTCTCCCCTTCTCCTAGTTGGAATAGGAAAGGGGGGCAAAACCTACTTGGAGTAGGATTGCCCCCCCTTGGGCGTGCCTCCTCCTCTTGGCAGGTCCCTCCTCCTCCACTCCTTTATATACGTGGCCAGGGGGCATTCCATAGAGACAACAATTGATCTCTTGATCTCTTAGCCGTGTGCGGCACCCCCTTCCACCATAATCCACCTCGATCATATCGTAGCGGTGCTTAGGCGAAGCCCTGCGTCGGTAGAACATCATCATCGTCACCACGCCGTCGTGCTGACGGAACTCTCTCCTAAAGCTCTGCTGGATCGGAGTTCGTGGGACGTCATCGAGATGAACGTGTGCTGAACTCAGAGGTGCCGTGCGTTCGGTACTTGGATCGGTCATATCGTGAAGACGTACGACTACACCAACCGCGTTGTGCTAACGCTTCCGCTTTCGGTCTACAAGGGTACGTAGACAACACTCTCCCCTCTCATTGCTATGCATCACCATGATCTTGCGTGTGCGTAGGAATTTTTTTTGAAATTACTACGTTCCCCAACAGTGGCATCAGAGCCAGGTTTTATGCGTTGATGTTACATGCACGAGTAGAACACAAGTGATTTGTGGGCGATATAAGTCATACTGCTTACCAGCATGTCATACTTTGGTTCGGCGGTATTGTTGGATGAAGCGGCCCGGACCGACATTACGCGTACGCTTACGCGAGACTGGTTCTACCAACGTGCTTTGCACATAGGTGGCTGACGGGTGTCAGTTTCTCCAACTTTAGTTGAAGCGAGTGTGGCTACACCCAGTCCTTGCGAAGGTTAAAACATCATCAACTTGACAAACTATCATTGTGGTTTTGATGCGTAGGTAAGAATGGTTCTTGCTAAGCCCGTAGCAGCCACGTAAAACTTGCAACAACAAAGTAGAGGACGTCTAACTTGTTTTTGCAGGGCATGTTGTGATGTGATATGGTCAAGACATGATGCTAAATTTTATTGTATGAGATGACCATGTTTTGTAACCGAGTTATCGGCAAATGGCAGGAGCCATATGGTTGTCGCTTTATTGTATGCAATGCAATCGCCCTGTAATGCTTTACTTTATCACTAAGCAGTAGCGATAGTCGTAGAAGCATAAGATTAGTGAGACAACAGTGATGCCACGATGGAGATCAAGGTGTCGCACCGGTGACGATGGTGATCATGACGGTGCTTCGGAGATGGAGATCACAAGCATAAGATGATGATGGCCATATCATATCACCTATATTGATTGCATGTGATGTTTATCTTTTATGCATATTATCTTTCTTGGATTGATGGTAGCATTATAAGATGATCTCTCACTAAATTTCAAGATAAAAGTGTTCTCCCTGAGTATGCACCGTTGCCAAAGTTCATCGTACACAGACACCACATGATGATCGGGTGTGATAAGCTCTACGTCCATCTACAACGGGTGCAAGCCAGTTTTGCACACACAGAATGCTCGGGTTAAACTTGACGAGCCTAGCATATGCAGATATGGCCTCGGAACACTGAGACCGAAAGGTCGAGCGTGAATCATAGAGTAGATATGATCAACATAGTGATGTTCACTATTGAAAACTACTCCATTTCACGTGATGACCGGTTATGGTTTAGTTGATATGGATCACATGATCACTTAGATGATTAGAGGGATGTCTATCTAAGTGGGAGTTCCTAAGTAATATGATTAATTGAACTTTAATTTATCATGAATTAGTCCTGATAGTATCAGCATATCTATGTTGTAGATCAATAGCTCGCGTTTAGCTCCCCTGTTTTATTTTTGATATGTTCCTAGAGAAAACTAAGTTGAAAGATGTTAGTAGCAAGGATGCGGATTGGATCCGTGATCTGAGGTTTATCCTCATTGTTGCACAGAAGAATTATGTCCTTGATGCACCGCTAGGTGACAACCCAATTGCAGGAGCAGATGCAGATGTTATGATCGTTTGGCTAGCTCAATATGATGACTACTTGCTAGTTTAGTGCACCATGCTTAAACGGCTTAGATTCGGGACTTCAAAGAAGTTTTGAACGTCATGGACCATATGAGATGTTCCAGGAGTTAAAGTTAATATTTCAAGCAAATACCCGAGTTGAGAGATATGAAGTCTCCAACAAGTTCTATAGCTAAAAGATGGAGGAGAATAGCTCAAGCAGTGAGCATGTGCTCAGATTGTCTGGGTACTACAATCGCTTGAATCAAGTGGGAGTTAATCTTCCAGATAAAATAGTGATTGAAAAAATTCTCTAGTCACCATCACCAAGTTAGTAGAACTTCGTGATGAACTATAGTATGCAAGGGATGACGAAAACGATTTCCAAGCTTTTCATGATGATGAAATCGATGAAGGTAGAAATCAAGAAAGAGCATGAAGTGTTGATGGTTGACAAGACCACTAGTTTCAAGGAAAAGGGTAGAGGGAAGAAGGGGAACTTCAAGAAGAACGGAAAGCAAGTTTCTGCTCAAGTGAAGAAGCCCAAGTCTGGACCTAAGCCTGAGACTAAGTGCTTCTACTGCAAAGGGACTAGTCACTGGAAGCGGAACTGCCCCAAGTATTTGGTGGATAAGAAGGATGGCAAAGTGAACAAAGGTATATTTGATATACATGTTATTGATGTGTACTTTACTAGTGTTTATAGCAACCCCTCGATATTTGATACTGGTTCAGTTGCTAAGAGTAGTTACTCGAAACGGGAGTTACAGAATGAACAGAGACTAGTTAAGGGTGAAGTGACGATGTGTATTGGAAGTAGTTCCAAGATTGATATGATCATCATCACACACTCCCTATACTTTCGGGATTAGTGTTGAACCTAAATACGTGTTATTTAGTGTTTGCATTGAGCATAAATATGATTGGATCATGTTTATTGCAATACGCTTATTCATGTAAGTTAGAGAATAATTGTTGTTCTATTTACATGAATAAAACCTTCTATGGTCATACACCCAATGAAAACGGTTTGTTGGATCTCGATCATGGTGATACACATTTTGATAATATTGAAGCCAAAAGATGCAAAGTTAATAATGATAGTGCAACTTATTTGTGAAACTGACGTTTAGGTCATATTGGTGTAAAGCGCATGAAGAAAATCCATGCTGATGGGCTTTTGGAATCACTTGATTATGAATCAGTTGATGCTTGCGAACCATGCCTCATGGGCAAGATGACTAAGACTCCGTTCTCCGCAACAATGGAGCGAGCAACAGATTTGTTGGAAATCATACATACTGATGTATGTGGTCTGATGAATATTAAGGCTCACAGCAGGTATCATTATTTTCTGATCTTCACAGATGATTTGAGCAGATATGAGTATATCTACTTGATGAAACACAAGTCTGAAACATTTGAAAAGTTCAAAGAATTTCAGAGTGAAGTGGAAAATTATCATAACAAGAAAATAAAGTTTCTATGATCTGAACGTGGAGGAGAATATTTGAGTTACGAGTTTGGTCTTCAATTAAAACAATGTGGAATAGTTTCACAAAACTCATGCCATTTGGAACACCACAGCGTAATGGTGTGTCAGAACGTCATAACCGTACTTTATTGGATATAGTACAATATATGATGTCTCTTACCGATTTACCACTATCGTTTTGGGATTATGCATTAGACACAGGTGCATTCACATTAAAAAAGGGCACCATCTAAATCCGTTGAGACGACACTGTATGAACCGTGGTTTAGCAAGAAACCTAAGCTGTCGTTTCTTAAAGTTTGGAGTTGCGATGCTTATGTGAAAAAGTTTCATCTTGATAAGCTCAAACCCAAGTCGGAGAAGTGCGTCTTCATAGGATACCCAAAGGAGACAGTTGGGTACACCTTCTATCACAGATCTGAAGGCAAGACATTCGTTGCTAAGAATGGATCCTTTCTAGAGAAGGAGTTTCTCTCGAAAGAAGTGAGTGGGAGGAAAGTAGAACTTGATGAGGTAACTGTACCTGCTCCCTTATTGGAAAGTAGTTCATCACAGAAATCTGTTCCTGTGACTACTACACCAATTAGTGAGGAAGCTAATGATGATGATCATGTAACTTCAGATCAAGTTACTACCGAACCTCATAGGTAAACCAGAGTGAGATCCGCACCAGAGTGGTACGGTAATACTGTTCTGGAGGTCATGTTACTTGACCATGACGAACCTACAAACTATGAGGAAGCGATGATGAGCCCAGATTCCGCGAAATGGCTTGAGGCCATGAAATCTGAGATGGGATCCATGTATGAGAACAAAGTGTGGACTTTGATTGACTTGCCTGATGATCGGCAAGCCATAGAAAAATAAATGGATTTTCAAGAGGAAGACGAACGCTGATAGTAGTGTTACTATCTACAAAGCTAGACTTGTCAAAAAAAGGTTTTGACAAAGTTCAAGGTGTTGACTATGATGAGATTTTCTCACTCGTAACGATGCTTAAGTCTGTCCAAATCATGTTAGCAAATTGCCACATTTTATGAAATCTAGCAAATGGATGTCAAAACTACATTCCTTAATGGATTTCTTAAAGAAGAGTTGTATATGATGCAACCAGAAGGTTTTGTCGATCCTAAAGATGCTAACAAAATATGCAAGCTCCAGCAATCCATCTATGGAATGGTGCAAGCATCTCGGAGTTGGAATATACGCTTTGATGAGTTGATCAAAGCATATAGTTTTATACAGACTTGCGGTAAAGCCTGTATTTACAAGAAAGTGAGTGGGAACACTACAACATTTCTGATAAGTATATGTGAATGACATATTGTTGATCGGAGATAATGTAGAATTATTCTGTAAAGCATAAAGGAGTATTCGAAAGGAGTTTTTTTCAAAGAAAAACCTTGATGAAGCTGCTTACATATTGAGCATCATGATCTATAGAGATAGATCAAGACGCTTGATAAGTTTTTCAATGAGTACATACCTTGACAAGATTTTGAAGTAGTTCAAAATGGAACAGTCAAAGAAAGAGTTCTTGCCTGTGTTACAAGGTGTGAAACTGAGTAAGACTCAAAGCCCGACCACAGCAGAAGATAGAAAGAGAATGAAAGTCATTCCCTATGCCTTGGCCATAGGCTCTATAAAGTATGCCATGCTGTGTACCAGATCTATTGTGTACCTCACCATAAGTTTGGCAAGGGAATACAATAGTGATCTAGGAGTAGATCACTGGACAGCGGTCAAAATTATCCTTAGCGGAATAAGGATATGTTTCTCGATTATGGAGGTGACAAAAGGTTCGTCGTAAAGGGTTACGTCGATGCAAGTTTTGACACTTATCCAGATGACTCAAAGTCTCAATCTGGATACATATTGAAAGTGGGAGCTATTAGCTAGAGTAGCTTCGTGCAGAGCATTGTTGACATAGAAATTTGCAAAATACATACGGATTTGAATGTGGTAGACCCGTATACTAAACTTCTCTCATAAGCAAAACATGATCACACCTTAGTACTCTTTTGGTGTTAATCACATAGCGATGTGAACTAGATTGTTGACTCTAGTAAACCCTTTGGGTGTTGGTCACATGACGATGTGAACTATAGGTGTTAATCACATGGTGATGTGAACTATTGGTATTAAATCACATGGCGATGTGAACTAGATTATTGACTCTAGTGCAAGTGGGAGACTGAAGGAAATATGCCCTAGAGGCAATAATAAAGTTATTATTTCTTTCCTTATATCATGATAAATGTTTATTATTCATGCTAGAATTGTATTAACCGGAAACATAATACATGTGTGAATACATAGACAAACAGAGTGTCACTAGTATGCCTCTACTTGACCAGCTCGTTGATCGAAGATGGTTATGTTTCCTAACCATAGACACGAGTTGTCATTTGATTAACGGGATCACATCATTAGGAGAATGATGTGATTGACTTGACCCATTTCGTTAGCTTAGCACTTGATCGTTTAGTTTGTTGCTATTGCTTTCTTCATGACTTATACATGTTCCTATGACTATGAGATTATGCAACTCCCGTTTACCGGAGGAACACTTTTTGTGCTACCAAACGTCACAATGTAACTGGGTGATTATAAAGGTGCTCTACAGGTGTCTCCAAAGGTACTTGTTGGGTTGGCGTATTTCGAGATTAGGATTTGTCACTTTGATTGTCGGAGAGGTATCTTTGGGCCCTCTCGGTAATGCACATCACTTTAGCCTTGCAAGCATTGCAACTAATGAGTTAGTTGCGGAATGATGTATTACGAAACGAGTAAAGAGACTTGCCGGTAACGAGATTGAACTAGGTATTGAGATACCGACGATCGAATCTCGGGCAAGTAACATAGTGATGACAAAGGGAACAACGTATGTTGTTATGCGGTCTGACTGATAAAGATCTTCGTAGAATATGTGGGAGCCAATATGAGCATCCAGGTTCCGCTATTGGTTATTGACCGGAGACGTGTCTCGGTCATGTCTGCATAGTTCCCGAACCCGTAGGGTCCGCACGCTTAACGTTTCGATGCCGGTTATATTATGAGTTTATGAGTTTTGATGTACCGAAGGCTGTTCGGAGTCCCGGATGTGATCACGGACATGACGAGGAGTCTCAAAATGGTCGAGACATGGAGATTCATATATTGGACGACTATATTCGGACACCAGAATGGTTCGGGGGGTTATCGGATATATACCGGAGTACCGGTGGGTTACCGGAACCCCCCAGGGGTTATTGGGCCTCATAGGCCCAAAGTGGTGGAAGAGGAAAGGCAGCAGGAGGTGGCGCGCGCCCCCCTTGCCCCAATTCGAATTGGGAAAGGGAAGGGGGCGCGGCCCCCCTTCTCCTTCCTTCTCTCCACCTCCTCCTTCCCCCTTCTCCTAGTTGGAATAGGAAAGGGGGGCAAAACCTACTTGGAGTAGGATTGCCCCCCTTGGGCGCGCCTCCTCCTCTTGGCCAGCCCCTCCTCCTCCACTCCTTTATATACGTGGCTAGGGGGCACCCCATAGAGACAACAATTGATCTCTTGATCTCTTAGCCGTGTGCGGTGCCCCCTTCCACCGTAATCCACCTTGATCATATCGTAGCGGTGCTTAGGCGAAGCCCTGTGTCGGTAGAACATCATCATCGTCACCACGCCGTCGTGCTGACGGAACTCTCTCGTGAAGCTCTGCTGGATCGGAGTTCGCGGGACGTCATCGAGCTGAACGTGTGCTGAACTCAGAGGTGCCGTGTGTTCGGTACTTGGATCGGTCAGATCGTGAAGACGTACGACTACACCAACCGCGTTGTGCTAACGCTTCCGCTTTCGGTCTACAAGGGTACGTAGACAACACTCTCCCCTCTTGTTGCTATGCATCACCATGATCTTGCGTGTGCGTAGGATTTTTTTGAAATTACTACGTTCCCCAACAGGTTTCCCTCGGATATCCCACGAATATGCATTTATCCGACTTGGGTGTAAGCTTGTCTGACATAAGTTTCTTGACAAATGCTTCACAACCCCAAATCTTTAGAAAAGACAGACTGGGACTCTTCCCGGTCCACATCTCATGTGGTGTCTTGTCTACGGATTTTGATTGTACCCTGTTAAGTGTGAAAGATGCAGTTTCTAGCGCGTATCCCTAGAATGACAAGGGTAAATCCGACTTGCTCATCATAGATCGAACCATGTCCAACAAGGTGCGATTCCTCCATTCCGATACACCATTTCTCTGTGGTGTACCCGGAGGTGTGAGCTGAGGTACTATACCTCTGCTTTTCAGATGATCATCAAACTCCTGGCTCATGTACTCACCTCCACGATCAGATCGTAGAAGTGTTATAGTCTTGCCGAGCTGATTCTCCACCTTGTTTTGAAACTCTTTGAACTTTTCAAAAGTCTCTGACTTGTGCCTCATCAAATAGATATATCCATATCTACGCAAGTCGTCGGTAAAAGTCACAAAGTACTGATAGCCACCTCTGGCAGTTGTGCTCATTGGTCCACACACATCACTGTGTATCAGTTCCAACAGCTCGGATGCTCTCTCACAACTCTTTGTGAAAGGAGACTTAGTCATCTTGCCGAGCAAGCATGATTCGCATGTCTCGAATGACCCAAAGTCGGTCGAAGTTAGGAGTCCATCATCATGGAGCTTCTTCATGCGTTTCAGACTAATGTGTCCAAGCCGGCAATGCCAGAAGTATGTCGGATTTATCTCATTGGGCTTATGCCTCTTGACATTCACGTTATAGACTGGTTCTTGTTCTAGATTCAATATAAATAACCCATCAACAATGGGTGCATAGCTGTGGAACATACTATTCAAATAAATCAAACAACCATTGTCCTTTAAATTGAATTCATAACCCTGACTCATCAAGCATGAGGCAGAAATAATGTTCTGACTAAGTGCAGGAATGTAATAACAATTATTCAATTCCAAAATAAATCCAGAAGGAAGTTGGAGCTGCATCGTGCCGACCTCCAACGCAGCAACTCTTGCTTTGTTGCCGACCCTGATGTCAATCTCCCCTTGTGCCACATGCCTAGTTCTTACCAGCCCCTGCATCGAGTTGCAAATATGAACAACCGATCCGGTAGCAAATACCCAAGAGCTACTAGGTATGTCAGCAAGGTAAATGTCTATAACATATGCAACAAGTGTACCTTTGCCTGAAGCAGCATTCCCGGCCTTCTTGCCATGCTCTGCAAGCCACTTGCTACAGTTCCTCTTCTAGTGACCAGTTTCCTTGCAATGGTAGCAAATGATCTTTGAGTTCGGTCCAGACTTCGGCGCAGCGGCGGAAGTTACCATCTCCGTGCCCTTTGCCTTAGCCTTCTTCTTAGACCAACTCTTCTTGAACTTAGCCGATTTCTCCACCATCAACACTTGATGCGTGCCTTTCTTAATATCCTGCTCTGCCACTTTGAGCATCCCATGCAATTCAATGAGCTTCTTATCCATGCCATGCATATGATAGTTCGAGATGAACGTCCCATAGCTGGGCGGAAGAGAACCCAGAACCGCATCAGTAGCCAGCTCATCCAAGAGCGGGAAGCCCAACCGATCCAAAGCTTGCACATATCCGATCATCTTGATCACATGCGGGCTCAGTGGATCACCTTCCTTCAGCTTACAATCCATCAAGGATCGCAAGACGTTGAACCTTTCGGTCCTAGCCTGCACCTGAAACATGCTCTTGAGACTCTCGATCATATCGAAAGCCCCAACGTCTTTGAAATGCTGCTGCAAATCGGGCTCCATACAAGCCAGCATGAGGCAGCTGATCTTGTTTGATTCATCAATGAGTTTCTGCAGGTTACTTTGGAAGCGGATCCTCTAGAACATGTTCCTTTTTATCATGCTTGAGAACAATTCTCAAATTTCTATACTGGGTAGTAAAGTTCGTTCCATTCAGTTTATCCTTTTCCAGATTTGATTTCAATGCAAAGTTGGGTTGAGCAGGTGGTGCCATTGATCTACAACAGAAAAATATGCAATCACTAAGCAATGTGTTTATGTAGAGTAATTCTAGCCTTAAACAGAAATACTCCCACTGAAGTCAGCATCCCTCTGCAAACTCTCAGTGATTCAGGATCCAACTAGCACATGCGACTAGTGAGCTTTAGCATCACTACTAGACAACATGTCTATCCGGTAAGAAACTCCTTGCTAATCGTATCTCCATACGACTCCTATCGGTCGGGTAGGTATCTCATACCCCGGCCCCCAACCTTCTTTGCCACAAGGCCCAAAACCGTTTTGATAGCCTTGTTAAGCTAACCTGATGCAGTGCATGTCTATGTCCGACACGAACCCTTCAGTTCAAGGACACCTAGCAGCACCCCAATTTTATGAGCCCACTACTAGACGTACTTGACGTGGGAAGGTGCAACATCGGGGATGGCAATTCGCTTGATATTTATGAGGGATCTTTCTACCATTCTAACATGCATAGAAAACAAGGAAGCATAACAATCACAAATAAACACATATTGTGAAATAGTATGGCTCCTTCATGGATGTCCTTCTAGGTCGGCTTCGACTCCGATGACCATCTAGGAACTCCATCTTGTTTGTCACGTCGGGACGCCAAGCCACCAACCTGATCTCTATTATCCAACTACTACAACTAGTAATGAATTTTACATAGAGTCACAAGTCGACACGTAGGTCGTTATACAATATAATGACATCACTTTGGCTCCTACCGGCTGACAAACATGACACGCAGGCCATGTATAATTTACACACATGCATCACCGACACATGAGCCATACTATTCACATCAAACCCTACAAAATAAAGTTATGCATAGAATCGTATTCTACCGGTTTGGGTGATCGTGTACGAAATACAAGGCACTACACACACGGCGGTCCCGCTAGCCGGTTAGCGGGCGGGGTTCGAAGGGGCAGCGCCCCTCGCGGGTGCGGGCAGCGCCCGGCATTTTCGGAAATGACAGATCACATCTGAACTCCGATCACGCCGAATTCTCTGATCTGACCGATCTCATCGATCATCGCGAATCCGATTCGGATTTACGTTTCACTGTTAACCCCGATGGCGGATAACCGACCGGTAGGGGTAGATCGTGTCACGACCTCATCAATCCCAATTGACAGAAAACATAGCCTCATCGATCCCCATGTGTAGTTGATCTCATCAACCACGCACATAGCCAATCTCATAAACGACGACAGATCTCATCTGCCGCCTCCACATATCTAATATGCATACGATCTGAATCCAAATCCTATAGCAAAGGCTCTGATACCACTGTTGGGATCTACAGTAGGATGCGTCGACTACAAATAAAATTTCCTACGCGCAGAACAACCAAGAACATGCTACGGGAGATGGATCACAGTTCGTTACCACTAGACGGGCAGTGCCGTGCAGCGTGAAGAAGAGTTGGGGCAGCGCGTCCGCGTGGATCGTCTCCTCCTCGTCCGATCTCCCTCGTACAGCCGGTGGTCGGTTCCCATGTACAGGTTCGTAGGAGTGGCGCAAGTGCACTGCCTCTAACGGTATCCGTGCATGCAGGAGGAACATCATGCGGTGGACTGCTAGGTCCGATCACACAACCGGTGGCGAGTGGAGGTGTCTATTCGCAACACATGCAAACCCTAGTGACGACGCCGAAGCGATCAACCGCGTGAGTGTGCGGCACCTCCACTATATATAGGTGTCCGTCGTGGGCTCAACACTTGGGCCTCGCACGATCCCTAAAGCCCATAAGTCTACCCGGCCACAATCCGAATACAGTTCGGATCACATACGACCAGTGTCCTCGGATCCGACCTCGTAGGTTCCTTCCCTTAAGCGCGCGACCCATTAGGTTCAAGTCGGCTTGGTCGCAGTTTGGATCACCTCCGAACTGCATGGTTGGTAGCGGCCTCTAGCAAGGCATGCCGAGCACCAAGCAGACTATGAAGCTGGTTAGCGAACCTGTACATCATACTTCCATTCCTTTTGCCACACGATATATGTTGTCGAGCTCAAGGCGAGTCTGTCATCCTTGTGCTAGCCTGACCTCTTTCTCGTTCCAGTGATGCCGACCACAAACCGGATTATCTCACAATCCTTGTCGCATGGCCATGCTTATCCTGGTCGGATCACACGAGGGGCCCAGAGTATATCTCTCCTGATCGGAGGGGGCAAATCCCATCTTGCTCGACCACGTCTCGCAGAATGGTTCTGGACAAACCCGAAACCTACCTTTATAACTACCGAGTTACGGAGTAGCGTTTGGTCGGCCCAAAGCAAGTCTGTCACCATCCCGAGTACATGCGTCAGCTCAGGTCTTAGGACATATAACATATGTTGTACTAGAGACTCACAGATGACATATTGCTACGTCTCATAGTTGGGTCTGTCCGACTCGAACCTTATCTCGACTCGGATCCAACTACGTCGAATCCGACCAGATCCTTCCAAGTCCATATTATCTGGTTAGCATCCAATGCCCCATGGCTAGTGAGACCAAGCCATCGACCGTGTCATATGCTAGTCTAGTTGGCTGCGCGTCCACACAGCCCTTTCGACTAGGGACCTTTTAGGACAGTCATTATACAATGCATAGTCCCACAAACAAGTCACGTACTTGCTGATACACATCATTGATAATGTCCAAGGACTATCTTTATTCATAAACACATAGGAAATATCATCATACATGATTGCCTCTAGGGCATATCTCCAACACACCCCTCCAAAGTGGCCCAAAACACATCCAAACCCCCTCCATCCTCTCGGTCGTTCGATCACGATCGTGTGGCCGAAAACCGCACCTCATTTGGACTCTCCTAGCTCCCTCTACCTATATATAAGTCCCCTCCCCCGAAATTCGCAGCCCAAACCCTACCTTCTTCCTCCTCCCGCCGCCGCAAGCCCGCCAGGCCCGCGCGGGGCCCGCCAGAACCCATCCCGGGCCCGAGCCAGCCGCTGCCGCCCGAAGCCCGAGCATCTCCCTCGCTCGATCCCGTCCTGGATTGGGAGAGCGTCGCCGCCTCGTTTCCTCCCCGGCCTCGCCGGAGCGCCCCGATCTACCCATTCCCGGCCTCCCCGACGCCTAACGGAGTCCCACGTCGCCCCACTGTCGCCGTTGACTTCCACCGGAGTGGTTCTGTTCGATGATTGGAGTTTCCCCGACCTGGACCTGTTTTCGCGCTGGTAGTTTTTTTCACTAAGTCCCTGCAATTCAAACTTCATGTGTGCATGTTTGACCCATCATAACATTGTGTGTACTGCTCCATTTTGCATGCATGATATATCAAAATGTTCTTCGTGAGATGCTCTTCATTTCATTCTATCGTGCCATGCTTGTTTGAGTTCATCTTGATGCCCTAATCATCACTGCAAGACTGCTATGTGATGTTGTCTGCTGTAGCTTAACAGAACATGCTCATTTGTCATTTTTGCATCTTTTTGTGTGATTTTCTTTTGAGCATGAAGTCTACATGTATTATGAGCTACAACATGCCATCTTTGCTTTAGTGCAATCCATTCTTCATGATATGCCATGTGTTGATTGTTACAAGCTTGCAAAGTAGCCTCCATGATGTTGCTGTTTTCTGTGACTTAGTCATTTCTGCTAAGTCTGAAACTGATATATTGTGATGCTATGTAAACCTGTTGATACCATGAGTTCTATGCATAATCTGGAGATGTTCACTAAGGATGTTTTGTTATACATGTTATGCTCTATCCATCCATGTCTTTGTTTGCAATTATGGAGTACCCTAACATGACTCAATCTTGCTCTACTTTTTGCTATAAAATGTTCCTGGCAGATTGTTTACTTGTTAATCAATTTTGCCAAGCTTGTTCTAGTTGATCCATGCATGCTATGAGTTGGTTCTTGCCCTGGTTAGCTACTTGAACATGTCTTATTGCTGGGTGTATTCTTAGTTTGTCATACAATGCCTTGTGGTGAGTACATCAAGCTCGCAAACAAGCCTACGTAATTCTGTTTTGCCATGTTCTAGTTTTTTTGCAAAGTCTGAATCTGTTAACGAAACTTGCTATGTTTACATGGGTGCCATTGTATTTTCTGTTCCCTTTTGGCTTATGGTCAGTAAGAGACTTTTGTTATATGCTTTGAGTAGATTCATGCCATGCCTTTGTTTGATATGTTATGTTCCTGTAGCATGTTGTTATGTTGCTCTAAACATTGCTTCCTGATATTAATTCCTGGCATGTTGTTATTTTCACTAAGACTGTGATGCTGATATCTTTTGCACTTTTGCCATGCTTGTTTGAACCTCCTCTTGTGTGATTTAGCCGTAGCTCAGTCTTCATCCTTTGTAAAGCATCTTGAGTAGATCACAGCCATGTGCTTTGTTGCTATGTTAGAGTGCAGTAGCTTATTTTTCTTGATGCATTTAGATGGCCTCGTGTTGTTAATCGCAGAATAGTGTCATTATTGTTTTGCTTGCCATTTGCAAACCATGCATCCGATTCTGGTGATCTTTATATCGATTTCGACCGAAATCAACTCATCTTTCCAAAGGCACTCTTGGTTTTCCAAGTTGATGCCTGGTTCAATCTTTTCCTTCCGGAGCACGCATATGCATTGCATATCACATCCCGCATATCATGCCATGTTTTGCATCATGTTGCTTGTGCATTGCATCGTGTTTGATTGTTGGCTCTTTTGCTTGTGTTCTTTCCTTGGGTAGAGCCGGGAGACGAGTACATGATCGAGGAACCCGTTGAGTACGCTTACGAGGATCAAGCTTTCGTCTTCTCGGAGAACTTTGCAGGCAAGATGACCATACCCTCGAAATCACTTCTATCTTTGCTTTCCAGCTGGTCGCTCTATTGCTATGCCTATGCGGCGCTACCTACCACTTGCTATATCATGCCTCCCATATTGCCATGTCAAGCCTCTAACCCACCTTGTCCTAGCAAACCGTTGTTTGGCTATGTTACCGCTTTGCTCAGCCCCTTTTATAGCGTTGCTAGTTGCAGGTGAAGATGAAGTTGGAGTTTGTTCCTTGTTGGAACATGACTTTGTTGGGATATCACAATATATCGTATTTAATTAATGCATCTATATACTTGGTAAAGGATGGAAGGCTCGGCCTTATGCCTGGTGTTTTGTTCCACTCTTGCCGCCCTAGTTTCCGTCATACCGGTGTTATGTTCCTTGATTTTGCGTTCCTTACGTGGTTGGGTGATAATGAGAACCCCTTGACAGTTCGCCTTGAATAAAACTCCTCCAGCAAGGCCCAACCTGGTTTTACCATTTGCCTCAGCACCACCTACTTTTCCCTTGGGAGTCGCGCTCCCAAGGGTCATCTTTATTTTAACCCCCCGGGCCAGTGCTCCTCTGAGCGTTGGTCCAAACTAGAGCCCCTTGCAGCGCCACCTCGGGGAAACCTAAGGGTTGGTTTTAGTTGTACGGATTGCTCATCCGGTGTGCCTTGAGAACGAGATATGTGCAATCCTATCAGGATTTGTCGGCACATTCGGGCGGCTTTGCTGGACTTGTTTTACCATTGTCAAAATGTCTTGTAACCGAAGATTCCGAGTCTGATCGGGTATTCTCGCTAGAAGGAATATCCTTCATTGAATGTGAGAGCTTTGTGATGGGCTAAGTTGGGACACCCCTGCAGGGTTTGAACTTTCGAGAGCCGTGCCCGCCGTTATGGGCATAGATGGGAATTTGTTAATGTCCGGTTGTAGAGAACTTGACACTTGACTTAATTAAAATATATCAACCGCGTGCGTAGCCGTGATGGTCTCTTTTCGGTGGTGTCCAGGAAGTGAACATGGTGTTGGAGTTATGCTTGAACGTAAGTAGTTTCTAGGATCACTTCTTGATCTTTGTAGTTTCTCGACGTGCTTTGCCTTCTCTTCTTGCTCTCATTTGTCGTATGTTAGCCACCATATATGCTAGTGCTTGCTGCAGCTCCATCCTCACTACCCCTTTCCTACCCATAAGCTTAAATAGTCTTGATCTCGCGGGTGTGAGATTGCTGAGTCCTCGTGGCTCATAGATACTTCCAAAACCAGTTTCAGGTGCCGACGATAACCGTGGAGGGTGTCGCAACCGAGCTCAAGGAGGAGCTAGATGAAGACCGTGTCCATTGTGTTGTTTCATTTCCAGTTGATCAGTAGTGGAGCCCAGTCGGGGCGATCGGGGATCTTTTGCATTAGGGGTAGTCTTCTTTCATTTTGGTTCCGTAGTCAGACCTTGATTGTATCTGGATGATGTAATGCTTTATTCGTGTATTGTGTGAAGTGGCGATTGTAAGCCAACTCTTTATCTCTATCTTATTCAGAACATGGGATGTGTAAAGATTACCCCTCGTGACATGCCTACAATGCGGTTATGCCTCTAAGTCCGAGCTCCGACACGTAGGAGATATAGCCGCATCATGGGTGTTACAAGTTGGTAATCAGAGCCTTCCCCGACTTAGGAGCCCCCTGCTTGATCGAATCGCTGGCGTTGTTCGAGTCTAGAAAAACATGTTTTGCGTCTTTTAGGATTATATATATATATCAGAGCGTAGGATTCTTTCTACTCCTCAGTCCCTTCGTCGCTCTGGTGAGGCATCCTGACGTAGAGTTTTGACTCTTCCTTTTCAAATTTCACTAATTTTTTTAAGATCACACGGGTATTTCGGCTTATTTTGCGAGCCAATCCTTTGTTTGTTTTGAGTTGTGGTATTCGAGTTGCTTCAATGTCAAGTGTTGATTCTATACCTCCCCTAAGCGATGTTCTCGCATTTCTATGTGGATGCTAATCTGTCATGATCATCGAGATTGTCATGTCAATTCTTTTCAACCGACATGTTTCTCTTCAAGTGGATCCGATCTTTTTCAACATCCGCAAGATCAACTCAAGTCTTCTCAACGTTGTTTGTTTCATCCGTCCCTAATCATCTTTGTTTTCCCACCCACCCACCCTTGTTTTCTTCATGGACTCAGATTTCCTATTCAAGTATCCTTTTATTGATGGGAAGCCTCTCCATTCTTTTCCGTCAATGTTCTTATCCGGTGATTCTCAGGAAGATACTAGCGGAGCTTCAAGTTCTTCATTCTTCATTCTCTTTTCTTCTTCGGTGGATTCAATTCATGTTGGGGAACGTTGCAGAAAACAAAAAATTTTCCTATGTTTCACCAAGATCAATCTATGGAGTCAACTAGCAACGAGAGGAGAGTGCATCTACATACCCTTGTAGATCGTGAGCGGAAGCGTTCAAGAGAACGGGGATGATGGAGTCGTACTCGCCGTGATCCAAATCACCGATGACCAAGTGCCGAACGGACGGCACCTCCGCGTTCAACACACATACAGAGCGGATGACGTCTCCTCCTTCTTGATCCAGCAAGGGGGAAGGAGAGGTTGATGAAGATCCAGCAGCACGACGGCGTGGTGGTGGATGCAGCAGTGATCGCAGCAGGGCTTCGCCGAGCTTCTGCGAGAGGGAGAGGTGTAGCAGGGGAGAGGGAGGCGCCAAGACTTGAGGTGCGGCTGCCCTCCCTCCCCCCTTTATATAGGCCCCTTGGGGGGGGGGCGCCGGCCCTGGAGATGGGATCTCCCAAGGGGGGGCGGCGGCCAAGGGGGGTGGAGTGCCCCCCAAGGCAAGTGGAGGCGCCCCCACCCTAGGGTTTCCAACCCTAGGCGCAGGGGGGCCCAAGGGGGGGGGGCGCACCAGCCCACTATGGGCTGGTTCCCCTCCCCACTTCGTCCCATGGGGCCCTCCGGGATGGGTGGCCCCACCCGGTGGACCCCCGGGACCCATCCGGTGGTCCCGGTACAATACCGGTGATCCCGAATCTTTCCCGATGGCTGAAACTACACTTCCTATATATAATTCTTCACCTCCGGACCATTCCGGAACTCCTCGTGACGTCCAGGATCTCATCCGGGACTCCGAACAACTTTCGGATTACTGCATACTCATATCTCTACAACCCTAGCGTCACCGAACCTTAAGTGTGTAGACCCTACGGGTTCGGGAGACAAGCAGACATGACTGAGACGACTCTCGGTCAATAACCAACAGCGGGATCTGGATACCCATGTTGGCTCCCACATGCTCCTCGATGATCTCATCGGATGAACCACGATGTCGAGGACTTAATCAATCCCGTATTCAATTCCCTTTGTCAATCGGTACGTTACTTGCCCGAGACTCGATCGTCGGTATCCCAATACCTTGTTCAGTCTCGTTACCGGCAAGTCACTTTACTCGTACCGTAATGCATGATCCCGTGATCAACCACGTGATCACATTGAGCTCATTATGATGATGCATTACCGAGTGGGCCCAGAGATACCTCTCCGTCATACGGAGTGACAAATCCCAGTCTCGATTCGTGCCAACCCAACAGACACTTTCGGAGATACCTGTAATGTACCTTTATAGCCACCCAGTTACGTTGTGACATATGGCACACCCAAAGCATTCCTACAGTATCTGGGAGTTGCACAATCTCATGGTCTAAGGAAAAAAATACTTGACATTAGAAAAGCTTTAGCAGACGAACTACATGATCTTGTGATATGCTTAGGATTGGGTCTTGTCCATCACATCATTCTCCTAATGATGTGATCCCGTTATCAACGACATCCAATGTCCATGGTGAGGAAACCGTAACCATCTATTGATCAACGAGCTAGTCAACTAGAGGCCCACTAGGGACACATTGTGGTCTATGTATTCACACATGTATTACGATTTTCGGATAATACAATTATAGTGTGAATAATAGACAATTATCATGAACAAGGAAATATAATAATCGTTCCAATAAGTTGGTTGCTCGCACGTGTCAAATGATTCGTAATCAAGAGACTCTAAAAGTCCATCTGCATGGAGCTTCTTCATGCGTTTGACACCTATGTGACCAAGGCGGCAGTGCCACAAGTATGTGGGACTATCATTATGAACCTTACATCTTTTGGTATTCACACTATGAATATGTGTAGCATTATGCTCGAGATTCATTAAGAATAAACCATTCACCATCGGAGCATGACCATAAAACATATCTCTCATATAAATAGAACAACCATTATTCTCGGATTTAAATGAGTAGCCATCTCGAATTAAACGAGATCCTGATACAATGTTCATGATCAAAGCTGGCACTAAATAACAATCATTGAGGTTTAAAACTAATCCCGTAGGTAAATGTAGAGGTAGCGTGCCGACGGCGATCACATCGACCTTGGAACCATTCTCGACGCGCATCGTCACCTCGTCCTTCGCTAGTCTCCGCTTATTCCGCAGCTCCTGCTTTGAGTTACAAATGTGAGCAACCGCACCGGTATCAAATACCTAGGAGCTACTACGAGTACTGGTAAGGTACACATCAATTACATGTACATCACATATACCTTTTTTGATGCCGTCCTTCTTGTCCGCTAAGTATTTGGGGCAGTTCCGCTTCCAGTGACCACTTCCCTTGCAATAAAAACACTCAGTCTCGGGCTTGGGTCCATTCTTTGGCTTCTTCCCGACAGCTTGCTTACCGGGCGCGGCAACTCCCTTGCCGTCCTTCTTGAAGTTCTTCTTACCCTTGCCTTTCTTGAACTTAGTGGTTTTATTCACCATCAACACTTGATGTTCCTTTTTGACTTCTACCTCTGCTGATTTCAGCATTGCAAATACTTCAGGAATGGTCTTTTCCATCCCCTGCATATTGAAGTTCATCACAAAGCTCTTGTAGCTCGGTGGAAGCGACTGAAGGATTCTGTCAATGACCGCGTCATCCGGGAGATTAACTCCCAGCTGAGTCAAGCGGTTATGCAACCCAGACATTTTGAGTATGTGCTCACTGACAGAACTATTTTCCTCCATCTTACAGCTGAAGAATTTGTCGGAGACTTCATATCTCTCGACCCAGGCATGAGCTTGGAAAACCATTTTCAGCTCTTCAAACATCTCATATGCTCCGTGTCGCTCAAAACGCTTTTGGAGCCCCGGTTCTAAGCTGTAAAGCATGCCGCACTGAACGAGGGAGTAATCATCAGCACGTGTCTGCCAAGTGTTCATAACGTCTTGGTTCTGTGGGACGGGTGCGTCACCTAGCGGTGCTTCTAGGACATAATCTTTCTTGGCAGCTATGAGGATGATCCTCAGGTTCCGGACCCAGTCCGTATAGTTGCTGCCATCGTCTTTCAGCTTGGTTTTCTCTAGGAACGCGTTGAAGTTGAGGACAACGTTGGCCATTTGATCTACAAGACATATTGTAAAGATTTAGACTAAGTTCATGATAATTAAGTTCATCTAATCAAATTATTCAATGAACTCCCACTTAGATAGACATCCCTCCAGTCATCTGAGTATAACATGATCCGAGTTGACTAGGCCGTGTCCGATCATCACGTGAGATGGACTAGTCAACATCGGTGAACATCTTCATGTTGATCGTATCTTCTATACGACTCATGCTCGACCTTTCGGTCTTCTGTGTTCCGAGGCCATGTCTGTACATGCTAGGCTCATCAAGTCAACCTAAGTGTATTGCGTGTGTAAATCTGTCTTACACCCGTTGTATGTGAACGTTGGAATCTATCACACCCGATCATCACGTGGTGCTTCGAAACAACGAACTGTCGCAACGGCGCACAGTTAGGGGAACACTTTCTTGAAAATATTATGAGGGATCATCTTATTTACTACCGTCGTTCTAAGTAAACAAGATGCAAAAACATGATAAACATCACATGCAATCAAATAATAGTGACATGATATGGCCAATATCATATAGCTCCTTTGATCTCCATCTTGGGGCTCCATGATCATCTTGTCACCGGCATGACAACATGATCTCCATCATCGTGTCTCCATGAAGTTGCTCGCCAACTATTACTTCTACTACTATGGCTAACACGTTTAGCAATAAAGTAATGTAATTTACATGGTGTTTCTCAATGACACGTAGGTCATACAAAAAAATAAAGACAACTCCTATGGCTCCTGCCGGTTGTCATACTCATCGACATGCAAGTCGTGATTCCTATTACAAGAACATGATCAATCTCATACATCACATATATCATTCATCATTCATCACAACCTTTGGCCATATCACATCACAAAACACTTGCTGCAAAAACAAGTTAGACGTCCTCTAATTGTTGTTGCAAGTTTTTTACGTGGCTGCTATAGGTTTCTAGCAAGAACGTTTCTTACCTACGCCAAAACCACAACGTGAATTGCCAATTTCTATTTACCCTTCATAAGGACCCTGTTCATCCAATCCGATCCGACTAAAGTGGGAGAGACAGACACCCGCCAGCCACCTTATGAAACTAGTGCATGTCAGTCGGTGGAACCGGGCTCACGTAAGCGTACGTGTAAGGTTGGTCCGGGCCGCTTCATCCCACGATGCCGCCGAATCAAGATCAGACTAGTAACGACAAGCAAATTGACAATATCGACGCCCACAACTACTTTGTGTTCTACTCGTGCATAGTAACTACGCATAGACCTAGCTCATGATGCCACTGTTGGTGAACGTTACAGAAAACAATATTTTTTCCTACATTTCACCATGATCAATCTATGGAGTCAACTAGCAACGAGAGGAGAGTGCATCTACATAACCTTGTAGATCGCGAGCGGAAGCGTTCAAGAGAACAGGGATGATGGAGTCGTACTCGCCGTGATCCAAATCACCGATGACCAAGTGCCGAATGGACGACACCTCCGCGTTCAACACACGTACGGAGCGGATGACGTCTCCTCCTTCTTGATCCAGCAAGGGGGAAGGAGAGGTTGATGAAGATCCAGCAGCACGACGGCGTGGTGGTGGATGCAGCAGTGATCGCAGCAGGGCTTCGCCGAGCTTCTGCGAGAGGGAGAGGTGTAGCAGGGGAGAGGGAGGCGCCAAGACTTGAGGTGCGGCTGCCCTCCCTCCCCCCTTTATATAGGCCCCTTGGGGGGGGGGCGCCGGCCCTGGAGATGGGATCTCCCAAGGGGGGGCGGCGGCCAAGGGGGGTGGAGTGCCCCCCAAGGCAAGTGGAGGCGCCCCCACCCTAGGGTTTCCAACCCTAGGCGCAGGGGGGCCCAAGGGGGGGGCGCACCAGCCCACTATGGGCTGGTTCCCCTCCCCACTTCGTCCCATGGGGCCCTCCGGGATGGGTGGCCCCACCCGGTGGACCCCCGGGACCCATCCGGTGGTCCCCGTAAAATACCGGTGACCCCGAATCTTTCTCGATGGCCGAAACTACACTTCCTATATATAATTCTTCACCTCCGGACCATTCCGGAACTCCTCGTGACGTCCAGGATCTCATCCGGGACTCCGAACAACTTTCGTATTACTGCATACTCATATCTCTACAACCCTAGCGTCACCGAACCTTAAGTGTGTAGACCCTACGGGTTCGGGAGACAAGCAGACATGACCGAGACGACTCTCCGGTCAATAACCAACAGCGGGATCTGGATACCCATGTTGGCTCCCACATGCTCCTCGATGATCTCATCGGATGAACCACGATGTCGAGGACTTAATCAATCCCGTATTCAATTCCCTTTGTCAATCGGTACGTTACTTCCCGAGACTCGATCGTCGGTATCCCAATACCTTGTTCAGTCTCGTTACCGGCAAGTCACTTTACTCGTACCGTAATGCATGATCCCGTGATCAACCACTTGATCACATTGAGCTCATTATGATGATGCATTACCTAGTGGGCCCAGAGATACCTCTCCGTCATACGGAGTGACAAATCCCAGTCTCGATTCATGCCAACCCAACAGACACTTTCGGAGATACCTGTAATGTACCTTTATAGTCACCCAGTTACGTTGTGATGTTTGGCACACCCAAGGCACTCCTACCGTATCCGGGAGTTGCACAATCTCATGGTCTAAGGAAATGATACTTGACATTCAGAAAAGCTACAACAAATGAACTACACGATCTTTGTGCTATGCTTAGGTTTGGCTCTTGTCCATCACATCATTCTCCTAATGATGTGATCCCGTTAACAATGACATCCCCATGTCCATAGCCAGGAAACCATGACTATCTGTTGATCAACGAGCTAGTCAACTAGAGGCTCACTAGGGACACATTGTGGTCTATGTATTCAGACATGTATTACGATTTCCGGATATTACAATTATAGCATGAATAATAGACAATTATCATGAACAAGGAAATATAATAATCATTTTATTATTGCCTCTAGGGCATATTTCCAACAATTCAAGCTTTTGGGGTTGGTCATATCCTTTCCTCGTTTCAAAAAGTTTTATCATGCCGGTGCACCTCTTAATCATCCACCTCTCACTATTCAATCATTCCGAAGTTCTCAAGATATCTCGAAGATTCGCGTTTCCACTCTGCACTCATTCAAGCTTTTCGAGATTTTTATCTAATTCAAGACATTTAATTCAGTCGGTGCAATCTCTCCTTCAAATCTTTCAACGATGTTTCTTTTGAGTGGGCCCTAACCCACAGGTCTTTTCACAGGATCTTACCTGACTCTTCTAATTTTTACTGGAGGTATTCTCAAATTCTTTTTGAAGTTTGACATAAGAATGATTCATCGTCAGTCAGAAGGTTTCTCCAAGATCTTTCAAATTCTTGTCATTGTTGGTTCAACCTTTCTAATTTTCATCCCAGAGTATCTCAACGATTCATGGTGGTGTTTCTCGTCATCATTCTCGGATTTTAAAGACCAAAGAAGAGTTCCTCTTAAATCCTTATTCGTTCTCTTGAAGATTCATGGTGCTAGCCTTGTACCATCCTCTCATAATTGTTTTGATTGTGAGAATTCTTTTCACCTATCCGGAGCAATTCAGGAGTCTTTTTAGGTTGATTCCCCGGAGCCCATCATCTCAGAAACTCATTCTCATCTTTCAGCTCTTGTTCTCCAAATCTTACCGGTGCATCATGCAAATATCCTCTAACAAGTTCATGATCTCTTCATTCACTTGTATCTAAATTCTCTCAAGTATCGTCATTCGTTTTCTAATTCTACCCTGTATTTCTTTATCTTTTCGTCGTCCATTTTTCAATTCTTATGGTGGTTTGTTCAAGAGTTTCTCTTCCTTCGTTATCATACATATTCATACGTTGTTTCAATCCTTCCAGTGGTTCGTCGAAGACCTTCTCAAGTTTGCGCTATATCTATCTTAGTCCTTTTTACAAGAATAAGTAGTATGCTAAATCCATTGTTTGTCATCAATTTAATTGGTGAAGGATACGCATAACGTAATTCTTATTATTGTTTCATCCAAGTGATCTAGCTTCTTCGTTCCGAAGTGGTTCATCATATCACATTCTCGGTTCGAGATGCTTTATCTTTAATCCGGAGTTCCAAATTTTCACTTATCTCATCGCGAAGCTCCATCTAAATCATCGCAAGGCTTCACCTTGTGTTTTCAACTTCTCTTTCTTTTCGTTTGATCATCCTTTTATTACTGGAGTTCTTCATGGAGGTTACATGATGTTTCATCAAGTATTTAATTCTTTCTCGAAGTGCTCATCAAGATTCTTTTTAGAGGAGATCAAGTTTTGTTCATCTTGCAATTCGAAGTGCAATTCTATCATATCTCATCTTTTGAGGTGGTGTTATGTCATTGTTGATAATTTCCCTTCGTTTTTCATGGATCACAAGTTTTTCAAGAGTGACATATTTAAATCCATCATTTTCTCTTCACTCAAGTCATCTTTTCAACCCATCAATTTCTTCGAGCATGAGCTCTTCTCATGACATCAACCTTTTCATTGGAGTTATCTTGGGCTATTTTTTTTCACCTAAAGCTTTCTCTAAGGAATGTTGATAATTGTGGTGCCTGTCAATGACCCAAGATCTGCATTTATCCTCACGATGAAATAAGTTTCTCGTCTCCTTGTTGATATCAATCCAATATATTGGTTCCGTTAGTGGCAGAATTTCACCTCATAATTTTGAGATGATTTCCATAAGCCCACTACAAGCTTATCCTTTTCGTTGTTGATTTCCCAACAACCCCATGCAATCCTTCCTTGCAAGGATGCTTTCCAAGTTCATTTGTGGTAGAAGCTGTCATTTTCTTTTCCGTTCTTTTGTTCCGACGATCTACCTTTGATTCCTTCATTCGGAGGCATTGTGATGTTGCTCTTTTATCTCATCATCTCGATTTGTGAGGATCATGTTCTTTTCATGCTTATCTATTTAACCGGAGTGTTGTGTCCTCTGCTCAAATTCTTTTCATCAGTTCGATTCTTGCATCTATTTTCAACCGGAGTGTTGTCCGAATTTGTTCTTCCTTGTTTCTCTTTTCTGACGAAGGTTGTCAACTTTGTTCATCTCCGTGGTATTCTTTTCTTAAAGTTGTCCAAGCTCGCAAGGTTCTTTGGTTTCACTCGTTTGTCAAAGAAGCAATTTAGTTTTACCTCTCCTCTTCCTCTTCCTTTTCCCTCTGGTGCCATCCTAGATCTCGGGACGAGATCCTCTCATAGTGGTGGAGTGTTGTAACGCCCCGAGACCGTTGCGCCAGGTGTCTTCCAGTTATTTGCTATTGTTGCCTTGCCTTTTGTTTGCGTGTCATGCATTTCATATCATGTCATCATGTGCATCACCTTTGCATACATGTTCATCTCATGCATCCGAGCATTTTCCCCGTTGTCTGTTTTGCATTCCGGCGCTCCTACGTCCTCTAGCGTCCCCTTTTGCCTCTTTTCGTGTGCGGGTGTTGAACGTTCTCGGATTGGACCGAGAATTGCGAAGCGGCCTTGGTATACCACTGGTAGACCGCCTGTCAAGTTTCGTGCCATTTGGAGTTCATTTGATACTCCAACGGTTAACCGAGGAACCGCAAAGGCCTCGTGTGTGTTGCAGCCCAACACCCCTCCAAAGTGGCCCAAAACCCATCCAAACCCCCTCCATCCTCACGGTCGTTCGATCACGATCGTGTGGCCGAAAACCGCACCTCATTTGGACTCTCCTAGCTCCCTCTACCTATATATAAGTCCCCTTCCCTGAAATTCGCAGCCCAAACCCTACCTTCTTCCTCCTCCCGCCGCCGGACATGTCCGCGCCGCCACCGGACGCGTCCGCCACCGCGTCCAGACCAATCCCGAGCCGCCACCTGTACTCCCCGCGCCCCAGCCTCTCCCCACCGCCGCAGGCCCGCCAGGCCCGCGCGGGGCCCGCCCGAACCCATCCAGGGCCCGAGCCAGCCGCTGCCGCCCGAAGCCCGAGCATCTCCCTCGCTCGATCCCGTCCTGGATTGGGAGAGCGCCGCCGCCTCGTTTCCTCCCTGTCCTCGCCGGAGCACCGCCTCCCGTCGAGCTCGACCTCGCCGGACTCCACCCGCAGACCGACCCCGCCGCCCTGCTTTTTCCCCATCTTCTTCTCCCTCTCTCCCTCACCCTTTCTCTCCCATAGGTACCCAGGACGCTATGGATGGCCGCCCCAAGCTCCGACAGCAACCCTGCCGACCTAAGCTCCGTCCGCCGCCACCCTTGCCCGGATCCGGCCGCCCACACCCCGATCTACCCATTCCCAGCCTCCCCGACGCCTACCGGAGTCCCACGTCGCCCCACCGTCGCCGTTGACTTCCGCCGGAGCGGTTCTGTTCGAGGATTGGAGTTTCCCCGACCTAGACCCGTTTTCACACTGGTAGTTTATTTTCACTAAGTCCCTGCAATTCAAACTTCATGTGTGCATGTTTGACCCATCAGAACTTTGTGTGTACTGATCCATTTTGCGTGCATGATATATCAAAATGTTCTTCATGAGATGCTCTTCATTTCATTCTATTGTGCCATGCTTTTTTGAGTTCATCTTGATGCCCTAATCATCATTGCAAGACTGCTATGTGATGTTGTCTGCTGTAGCTTAACAGAACATGCTCATTTGTCATTTTTGCATCTTTTTGTGTGATTTTCTTTTGAGCATGAAGTCTACATGTGTTATGAGCTACAACATGCCATCTTTGCTTTAGTGCAATCCATTCTTCATGATATGCCATGTGTTGATTGTTACAAGCTTGCAAAGTAGCCTCCATGATGTTGCTGTTTTCTGTGACTTAGTCATTTCTGCTAAGTCTGAAACTGATATATTGTGATGCTATGTAAACCTGTTGATACCATGAGTTCTATGCATAATCTGGAGATGTTCACTAAGGACGTTTTGTTATACATGTTATGCTCTATCCATCCATGTCTTTGTTTGCAATTATGGAGTACCCTAACATGACTCAATCTTGCTCTACTTTTGCTATAAAATGTTCCTGGCAGATTGTTTACTTGTTAATCAATTTTGCCAAGCTTGTTCTAGTTGATCCATGCGTGCTATGAGTTGGTTCTTGCCCTGGTTAGCTACTTGAACATGTCTTCTTGCTGGGTGTATGCTTAGTTTGTCATACAATGCCTTGTGGTGAGTACATCAAGCTCGCAAACAAGCCTACGTAATTCTGTTTTGCCATGTTCTAGTTTTTTTGCAAAGTCTGAATCTGTTAACGAAACTTGCTATGTTTACATGGGTGCCATTGTATTTTCTGTTCCCTTTTGGCTTATGGTCAGTAAGAGACTTTTGTTATATGCTTTGAGTAGATTCATGCCATGCCTTGCTTTGCCATGATATGTTCCTATAGCATGTTGTTATCTTGCTCTAAACATTGCTTCCTGATGTTAATTCCTGGCATGTTGTTATTTTCACTAAGTCTGTGAACCTGATATCTTTTGCACTTTGGCCATGCTTGTTTGAACCTGCTATTGTGTGATTTAGCCGTAGCTCAGTGTTCATATTTTGTCAAGCATCTTGAGTGGTTCACTGCCATGTGTTTTGTTGCTATGTTAGAGTGCAGTAGCTTATTTTTCTTGATGCATTTAGATGGCCTCGTGTTGTTAATCGCAGAATAGTGTCATTATTGTTTTGCTTGCCATTTGCAAACCATGCATCCGATTCTGGTGATCTTTATATCGATTTCGACCGAAATCAACTCATCTTTCCAAAGGCACTCTTGGTTTTCCAAGTTGATGCCTGGTTCAATCTTTTCCTTCCGGAGCACGCATATGCATTGCATATCACATCCCGCATATCATGCCATGTTTTGCATCATGTTGCTTGTGCATTGCATCGTGTTTGATTGTTGGCTCTTTTGCTTGTGTTCTTTCCTTGGGTAGAGCCGGGAGACGAGTACATGATCGAGGAACCCGTTGAGTACGCTTACGAGGATCAAGCTTTCGTCTTCTCGGAGAACTTTGCAGGCAAGATGACCATACCCTCGAAATCACTTCTATCTTTGCTTGCTAGTTGCTCGCTCTATTGTTATGCCTATGCGGCGATACCTACCACTTGCTATATCATGCCTCCCATATTGCCATGTCAAGCCTCTAACCCACCTTGTCCTAGCAAACCGTTGTTTGGCTATGTTACCGCTTTGCTCAGCCCCTTTTATAGCGTTGCTAGTTGCAGGTGAAGATGAAGTTGGAGTTTGTTCCTTGTTGGAACATGACTTTGTTGGGATATCACAATATATCGTATTTAATTAATGCATCTATATACTTGGTAAAGGATGGAAGGCTCGGCCTTATGCCTGGTGTTTTGTTCCACTCTTGCCGCCCTAGTTTCCGTCATACCGGTGTTATGTTCCTTGATTTTGCGTTCCTTACGTGGTTGGGTGATAATGAGAACCCCTTGACAGTTCGCCTTGAATAAAACTCCTCCAGCAAGGCCCAACTTTTGTTTTACCATTTGCCTCAGCACCACCTACTTTTCCCTTGGGAGTCGCGCTCCCAAGGGTCATCTTTATTTTAACCCCCCGGGCCAGTGCTCCTCTGAGTGTTGGTCCAAACTAGAGCCCCTTGCAGCGCCACCTCGGGGAAACCTGAGGGTTGGTTTTAGTTGTACGGATTGCTCATCCGGTGTGCCTTGAGAACGAGATATGTGCAGCTCTTATCGGGATTTGTCGGCACATTCGGGCGGCTTTGCTAGACTTGTTTTACCATTGTCAAAATGTCTTGTAACCGAGATTCCGAGTCTGATCGGGTATTCCCGATAGAAGGAATATCCTTCATTGACCGTGAGAGCTTCTGATGGGCTAAGTTGGGACACCCCTGCAGGGTTTGAACTTTCGAAAGCCGTGCCCGTGGTTATGGGCATATGGGAATTTGTTAATGTCCGGTTATAGAGAACTTGACACTTGACTTAATTAAAATACATCAACCGCGTGCGTAGCCGTGATGGTCTCTTTTCGGCGGTGTCCAGGAAGTGAACATGGTGTTGGAGTTATGCTTGAACGTAAGTAGTTATAGGGTCACTTCTTGATCTTTGTAGTTTCTCGACCATGCTTTGCCTTCTCTTCTCGCTCTCATTTGTGTATGTTAGCCACCATATATGCTAGTGCTTGCTGCAGCTCCACCTCACTACCCATTTCCTACCCATAAGCTTAAATAGTCTTGATCTCGCGGGTGTGAGATTGCTGAGTCCTCGTGGCTCACAGATACTTCCAAAACCAGTTTCAGGTGCCAACGATAACCGTGGAGGGTGACGCAACCGAGCTCAAGGAGGAGCTAGATGAAGACCGTGTCCATTGTGTTGTTTCGTTTCCAGTTGATCAGTAGTGGAGCCAAGTCGGGGCGATCGGGGATCTTTTGCATTAGGGGTAGTCTTCTTTCATTTTGGTTCTGTAGTCGGACCTTGATTGTATCTGGATGATGTAATGCTTTATTCGTGTATTGTGTGAAGTGGTGATTGTAAGCCAACTCTTTATCTCTATCTTATTCAGACCATGGGATGTGTAAAGATTACCCCTCTTGTGACATGCCTACAATGTGATTATGCCTCTAAGTCATGCTCCGACACGTAGGAGATATAGGCGCATCGTGGGTGTTACAAGTTGGTAATCAGAGCCTTCCCCGACTTAGGAGCCCCCTGCTTGATCGAATCGCTGGCGTTGTTGAGTCTAGAAAAAAATGTTTTGAGTCTTTTAGGATTATATATATGAGAGAGTAGGATTCTTTCTACTCCTCAGTCCCTTCGTCGCTCTGGTGAGGCATCCTGACGTAGAGTTTTGACTCTTCTCTTTTCAAATTTCACTAATTTTTTTAGGATCACGCGGGTATTTCTGGCTTATTCTGCGAGCCAATCCTTTGTTTGTTTTGAGTTGTGGTATTCGAGTTGCTTCAATGTCAAGTGTTGATTCTATACCTCCCCTAAGCGATGTTCTCGCATTTCTATGTGGATGCTAATCCGTCATGATCATCGAGATTGTCATGTCAATTCTTTTCAACCGACATGTTTCTCTTCAAGTGGATCCGATCTTTTTCAACATCCGCAAGATCAACTCAAGTCTTCTCAACGTTGTTTGTTTCATCCGTCCCTAATCGTCTTTGTTTTCCCACACCCACCCACCCTTGTTTTCTTCATGGACTCAGATTTCCTATTCAAGTATCCTTTTATTGATGGGAAGCCTCTCCATTCTTTTCCGTCAATGTTCTTATCCGGTGATTCTCAGGAAGATACTAACGAAGCTTCAAGTTCTTCATTCTTCATTCTCTTTTCTTCTTCGGTGGATTCAATTCAAGATTTTGGGGTTGATCATATCCTTTCCTCGTTTCAAAAAGTTTTATCATGCCGGTGCACCTCTTAATCATCCACCTCTCACTATTCAATCATTCCGGAGTGCTCAAGATATCTTGAAGATTCACGTTTCCACTCTGCATTCATACAAGCTCTTTCGAGATTGTTATCTCATTCGAGACATTTAATTCAGCCGGTGCAATCTCTCCTTAAAATCTTTCAATGATGTTTCTTTTGAGTGGCCCTAACCCAAAGGTCTTTTCATAGGATCTTACCCGACTGTTCTAATTTTTACCGGAGGTATTCTCAAATTCTTTTCGAAGTTTGATGTAAGAATGATTCATCGTCAGTCAGATGTTTTCTCCAAGATCTTTCAAATTCTTGTCATCGTCGGTTCAACCTTTCTAATATTCATCCCAGAGTATCTCAACGATTCATGGTGGTGTTTCTCGTCATCATTCTTGGATTTTAAAGACCGAAGAAGAGTTCCTCTTAAATCCTTATTCGTTCTCTTGAAGATTCATGGTGCTAGCCTTATACCATCCTCTCATAATTGTTTTGATTGTGACAATTCTTTTCACCAATCCAGAGCAATTCAGGAGTCTTTTCAGTTTGATTCCCCAGAGCCCATCATCTCAGAATTACTCATTCTCAGCTTTCAGCTCTTGTTCTCCAAATCTTACCAGTGCATGATGAAAATATCCTCTAATCAATTCATGATCTCTTCATTCACTTGTATCTAAATTCTCTCAAGTATCGTCATTCATTTTCTAATTCTACCCGGTATTTCTTTATCTTTTCGTCGTCCATTTTTCAATTCTTACGGTGGTTTGTTCAAGAGTTTCTCTTCCTTCGTTATCATACGGATTCATTCATTGTTTCAATCCTTCCAGTGGTTCGTCGAAGACCTTCTCAAGTTTGCGCTATATCTATCTTAATCCTTTTTACAAGAATAAGTAGTATGCTAAATCCATTGTTTGTCATCAATTTAATTGGTGAAGGATACGCATAACGTAATTCTTATTATTGTTTCATCCAAGTGATCTAGTTTCTTCGTACCGAAGTGGTTCATCATATCACATTCTCGGTTCGAGATGCTTTATCTTTAATCCGGAGTTCCAAATTTTCACTTATCTCGTCGCGAAGCTCCATCTAAATCATCGCAAGGCTTCACCTTGTGTTTTCAACTTCTCTTTCTTTTTGTTTGATCATCCTTTTATTACCAAAGTTCTTCATGGAGGTTACATGATGTTTCATCAAGGATTTAATTCTTTCTCGAAGTGCTCATCAAGATTCTTTTCAGAGGAGATCAAGTTTTTTTCATCTTGCAATTCGAAGTGCAATACTATCATATCTCATCTTTTGAGGCGGTGTTATGTCATTGTTGATAATTTCCCTTCGTGTTTCATGGATCACAAGTTTTTCAAGAGTGACATATTTAAATCCATCATTTTCTCTTCACTCAAGTCATCTTTTCAACCCATCAATTTCTTCGAGCATGAGCTCTTCTCATGACATCAACCTTTTCAATGGATTTATCTTGGGCTATTTTTTTTCACCTAAAGCTTTCTCTAAGGAATGTTGATAATTGTGGTTCCTGTCAATGACCCAAGATCTGCATTTATCCTCACGGTGAAATATGTTTCTCGTCTCCTTGTTGATATAATTCCAATATATTGGTTCCGTTAGTGGTAGAATTTCACCTCATAATTTTGAGATGTTTTCAATAAGCCCACTACAAGCTTATCCTTTTCGTTGTTGATTTCCCAACAACCCCATGCAATCCTTCCTTGCAAGGATGCTTTCCAAGTTCATTTGTGGTAGAATCTGTCATTTTCTTTTCCGTTCTTTTGTTCCGATGATCTACCTTTGATTCCCTCATTCGGAGGCATTGTGATGTTGCTCTTTTCTCTCATCATCTCGATTTGTGAGGATCATGTTCTTTTCATGCTTATCCATTTAACCGGAGTGTTGTGTCCTCTGCTCAAATTCTTTTCATCTTTTCGATTCTTACATCTCTTTTCAACCGGAGTGTTGTCCAAATTTGTTCTTCCTTGTTTCTCTTTTCTGACGGAGGTTGTCAACTTTGTTCATCTCCGTGGTATTCTTTTCTTAAAGTTGTCCAAGCTCGCAAGGTTCTTTGGTTTCACTCGTTTGTCAAAGAAGCAATTTAGTTTTACCTCTCCTCTTCCTCTTCCTTTTCCCTCCGGTGCCATCCTAGATCTCGGGACGAGATCCTCTCGTAGTGGTGGAGTGTTGTAACGCCCCGAGACCGTTGCGCTAGGTGTCTTCCAGTTATTCGCTATTGTTGCCTTGCCTTTTGTTTGCGTGTCATGCATTTCATATCATGTCATCATGTGCATATCATTTGCATACATGTTCATCTCATGCATCCAAGCATTTTCCCCGTTGTCCGTTTTGCATTCCGGCGCTCCTACTTCCTCCGGCGTCCCCTTTTGCCTCTTTTCGTGTGCAGGTGTTGAACGTTCTCGGATTGGACCGAGACTTGCCAAGCGGCCTTGGTATACCACTGGTAGACCGCCTGTCATGTTTCGTGCCATTTGGAGTTCATTTGATACTCTAACGGTTAACCGAGGAACCGCAAAGGCCTCGTGTGTGTTGCAGCCCAACACCCCTCTAAAGTGGCCCAAAACCCATCCAAACCCCCTCCATCCTCACAGTTGTTCGATCACGATCGTGTGGCCGAAAACCGCACCTCATTTGGACTCTCCTAGCTCCCTCTACCTATATATAAGCCCCCTCCCCCGAAATTCGCAGCCCAAACCCTACCTTCTTCCTCCTCCCGCCGACGGACATGTCCGCGCCGCCACCGGACGCGTCCGCCACCGCGCCCGGACCAATCCCGAGCCGCCACCTGTACTCCCTGCGCCCCAGCCTCTCCCCGCCGCCGCAAGCCTTCCAGGCTCGCGCGGGGCCTGCCCGAACCCATCCAAGGCCCGAGCCAGCCGCTACCGCCCGAAGCCCGAGCATCTCCCTCGCTCGATCCCGTCCAGGATTGGGAGAGCGCCGCCGCCTCGTTTCCTCCCCGGCCTCGCTGGAGCACCGCCTCCCGTCGAGCTCGACCTCGCCGGACTCCACCCGCAGACCGACCACGCCGCCCTGCTTTTCCCATCTTCTTCTCCCTCTCTCCCTCACCCTTTCTCTCCCACAGGTACCCAGGACACTATGGATGGCCGCCCCAAGCTCCGACAGCAACCCCGCCAACCTGAGCTCCGTCCGCCGCCGCCCTTGCCCGGATCCGGCCGCCCACGCCCCGATCTACCCATTCCTGGCCTCCCCGATGCCTACCGGAGTCCCACGTCGCCCCAGTGTCGCCGTTGACTTCCGCCGGAGCGGTTCTGTTCGAGGATTGGAGTTTCCCCGACCTGGACCTGTTTTCGCGCTGGTAGTTTATTTTCACTAAGTCCCTGCAATTCAAACTTCATGTGTGCATGTTTGATCCATCAGAAATTTGTGTGTACTGCTCCATTTTGCGTGCATGATATATCAAAATGTTCTTCATGAGATGCTCTTCATTTCATTCTATTGTGCCATGCTTTTTTGAGTTCATCTTGATGCCCTAATCATCATTGCAAGACTGCTATGTGATGTTGTCTACTGTAGCTTAACAGAACATGCTCATTTGTCATTTTTGCATCTTTTTGTGTGATTTTGTTTTGAGCATGAAGTCTACATGTGTTATGAGCTACAACATGCCATCTTTGCTTTAGTTCAATCCATTCTTCATGATATGCCATGTGTTGATTGTTACAACCTTGCAAAGTAGCCTCCATGATGTTGCTGTTTTCTATGACTTAGTCATTTCTGCTAAGTCTGAAACTGATATATTGTGATGCTATGTAAACCTGTTGATACCATGAGTTCTATGCATAATCTGGAGATGTTCACTAAGGACGTTTTGTTATACATGTTATGCTTTATCCATCCATGTATTTGTTTGCAATTATGGAGTACCCTAGCATGAGTCAATCTTGCTCTACTTTTGCTATAAAATGTTCCTGGCAGATTGTTTACTTGTTAATCAATTTTGCCAAGCTTGTTGTAGTTGATCCATGCGTGCTATGAGTTGGTTCTTGCCATGGTTAGCTACTTGAACATGTCTTCTTGCTGGGTGTATGCTTAGTTTGTCATACAATGCCTTGTGGTGAGTACATCGAGCTCGCAAACATGCCTACGTAATTCTGTTTTGCCATGTTCTAGTTTTTTTGCAAAGTCTGAATCTCTTAGAGAAACTTGCTATGTTTACATAGGTGCCATTGTATTTTCTGTTCCCTTTTGGCTTATGGTCAGTAAGGGAATTTTGTTATATGCTTTGAGTAGATACATGCCATGCCTTGCTTTGCCATGATATGTTCCTGTAGCATGTTGTTATCTTGCTCTAAACATTGCTTCCTGATGTTAATTCCTGGCATGTTGTTATTTTCACCAAGTCTGTGAACCTGATATCTTTTGCACTTTGGCCATGCTTGTTTGAACCTGCTATTGTGTGATTTAGCCATAGCTCAGTGTTCATCTTTTGTCAAGCATCTTGAGTGGTTCACTGCCATGTGTTTTGTTGCTATGTTAGAGTGCAGTAGCTTATTTTTCTTGATGCATTTAGATGACCTCATGCTGTTAATCGCAGAATAGTGTCATTGTTTTGCTTGCCATTTGCAAACCGTGCATCCGATTCCAGTGATCTTTATATCGATTTCGGCCGAAATCAACTCATCTTTCCAGAGGCACTCTTGGTTTTCCAAGTTGATGCCTGGTTCAATGATTTCCTTCCGGAGCACGCATATGCATTGCATATCACATCCCGCATATCATGCCATGTTTTGCATCATGTTGCTTGCGCATTGCATCGTGTTTGATTGTTGGCTCTTTTGCTTGTGTTCTTTCCTTGGGTAGAGCCGGGAGACGAGTACATGATCGAGGAACCCGTTGAGTACTCTTACGAGGATCAAGCTTGCCACCCTAGTTTCCGTCATACCGGTGTTATGTTCCTTGATTTTGCGTTCCTTACGCGGTTGGGTGATAATGGGAACCCCTTGACAGTTCGCCTTGAATAAAACTCCTCCAGCAAGGCCCAACCTTGGTTTTACCATTTGCCTCACCACCACCTACTTTTCCCTTGGGAGTCGCGCTCCCAAGGGTTATCTTTATTTTAACCCCCCCGGGCCAGTGCTCCTCTGAGTGTTGGTCCAAACTAGAGCCCCTTGCAGCGCCACCTCGAGGAAACCCGAGGGTTGGTTTTAGTTGTAAGGATTGCTCATCCGGTGTGCCCTGAGAATGAGATATGTGCAGCTCCTATCGGGATTTGTCGGCACATTCGGGCGGCTTTGCTGGACTTGTTTTACCATTGTCGAAATGTCTTGTAACCGAGATTCTGATTCTGATCAGGTCTTCCCGTTAGAAGGAATATCCTTCATTGACCGTGAGAGCTTGTGATGGGCTAAGTTTGGACACCCCTGCAGGGTTTGAACTTTTGAAAGCCATGCCCGCGGTTATTGGAAGATGGGAATTTGTTAATGTCCGGTTGTAGAGAACTTGACACTTGACTTAATTAAAATACATCAACCGCGTGCATAGCCGTGATGGTCTCTTTTCGGCGGTGTCCGGGAAGTGAACATGGTGTTGGAGTTATGCTTGAACGTAAGTAGTTCTAGGATCAATTCTTGATCTTTGTAGTTTCTTAACCGTGCTTTGCCTTCTCTTCTCGCTCTCATTTGCGTATGTTAGCCACCATATATGCTAGTGCTTACTGCAGCTCCACCTCACTACCCCTTTCCTACCCACAAGCTTAAATAGTCTTGATCTCGCGAGTGTGAGATTGCTGAGTCCTCGTGGCTCACAGATACTTCCAAAACCAGTTTCAAGTACCAACGATAACCGTGGAGGGTAACGCAACCGAGATCAAGGAGGAGCTAGATGAACACCATGTCCATTGTGTTGTTTCGTTTCCAGTTGATCAGTAGTGGAGCCCAGTCGGGGCGATCGGGGATCTTTTGCATTAGGGGTAGTCTTCTTTAATTTTGGTTCTGTAGTCGGACCTTGATTGTATCTGGATGATGTAATGCTTTATTCATGTATTGTGTGAAGTGGAGATTGTAAGCCAACTCTTTATCTCTATCTTATTCAGAACATGGGATGTGTAAAGCTTACCCCTCTTGCGACATGATTACAATGCGGTTATGCCTCTAAGTCATGCTCTGACACGTAGGAGATATAGCCGCATCGTGGGTGTTACACTACGTGTCCATGTGCGACAATTTCTTAGGTTGTAGGCCACACTTGTTGGGGATCGTTGCAGAAATTTAAAAATTTTCTATGCATCACCAAGATCAATCTATGGAGAAACTTGCAATGAGAGTGAGACAGGAGTGCATCTTCATACCCTTGAAGACCGTGACATGGAAGCGTTACAAGAACGCGGATGAGGGAGTCGTACTCGTAGCGATTCAGATCGTGGTTGATTCCGATCCAAGCGCCGAACAACGGCGCCTCTGCGTTCAACAGACGTGCAGCCCGAAGACGTCTCCCACACCTTGATCCAGCAATGATAGAGGGAGAGGTTGGGGAATACTTCGTTCAGCAACAGCATGATGACATGGTGGTGTTGGAGCAGCATGGTACTCCGGCAGGGCTTCGCCAAGCGTCGCGAGAGGAGGAGGAGGTGTTGGGGAGGGGAGGGCTGCGCCTTGGATGTGGTGCGGCTGCCCTCCCACCTCCCCTCTATTTATAGGGGCAAGGGAGAGGGGGGCCGACCCCCTCCAGATGGATCTAGAGGGGGGGTGGCCAAGGGGGGGAGGCTTGCCCCCCAAGCCAAGGGGGGTGCCCCCTTTAGGGTTCCCCCAAACCCTAGGCGCATGGGCCCTAGGGGGTTTGGCGCCCAGCCCACCTAGGGGATGGTTCCCTCTCCGTATTCAGCCCATAGGGCCGTCCGGGGCAGGTGGACCCTCCTGGTGGACCCCCGGAACCCTTTCGGTGGTCCCGGTACAATACCGATAAACCCCCGAACACTTCCCATATATAAATCTTTGTCTCCCGACCATTCCGGAACTCCTCGTTATGTCTGGGATCTCATCCGGTACTCCGAACAACATTCGGTAACCACATACAAACCTTCCCTATAACCCTAGTGTCATCGAACCTTAAGTGTGTAGATCCTATGTGTTCGGGAATCATGCAGACATGATCGAGACATCTCTCCGGCCAATAACCAACAGCGGGATCTAGATACCCATGTTGGCTCTCACATGTTCCACGATGATCTCATCAGATGAACCACGATGTCAAGGATTCAATCAATCCCATATACGATTCGCTTTGTCTACCGGTATAGCACTTTCCCGAGATTCGATCGTCGGTATACCGATACCTTGTTCAATCTCGTTACATCAAGTCTCTTTACTCATTCCGTAACACATCATCCCGTGACCAACCCCTTAGTCACACTGAGCTCATTATGATGATGTCTTACCGAGTGGCCCCAGAGATACCTCTCCGTCATACGGAGTGACAAATCCTAGTCTCGATTCGTTCCAACCCAATAGACACTTTCGGAGATACCCGTAGTGCACCTTTATAGACACCAAGTTACGTTGTGACATTTGGCACACCCAAAGCATTCCTACAGTATTCGGGAGTTGCACAATCTCATGGTCTAAGGAAAAATACTTGACATTAGAAAAGCTTTAGCAGACGAACTACATGATCTTCTGCTATGCTTAGGATTGGGTCTTGTTGATCACATCATTATCCTAATGATGTGATCCCGTTATCCACGACATCCAATGTCCATGGTCAGGAAACCGTAACCATCTATTGATCAATTAGCTAGTCAACTAGAGGCTCACTAGGGACATGTGGTCTATGTATTCACACATGTATTATGATTTCCGGATAACACAATTATATCATGAACAATAGACAATTATCATGATAAGGAAATATAATAATAACCATTTTATTATTGCCTCTAGGGCAAATTTCCAATAGTCTCCCACTTGCACTAGAGTCAATAATCTAGTTACATTGTGATGAATCGAACACCCATGGAGTTCTGGTGTTGATCATGTTTTGCTCGTGGAAGAGGTTTAGTCAACGGATCTGCGACATTCAGGTCCGTATGCACTTTACAAATATCTATGTCTCCATTTCAAACATTTTCATGAATGGAGTTGAAGCGACGCTTGATATGCCTGGTCTTCTTGTGAAACCTGGGCTCCTTGGCAAGGGAAATGGCTCCAATGTTGTCACAGAAGAGAGTTGTCGGTGTCAAAACCGGCGGATCTCGGGTAGGGGGTCCCGAACTGTGTGTCTAAGGCGGATGGTAACAGGATGCAGGGGACACGATGTTTACCCAGGTTCGGGCCCTCTTGATGGAGGTAATACCCTACGTCCTACTTGATTGTTCTTGATGATATGAGTATTACAAGAGTTGATCTACCACGAGATCAAAGAGGCTAAACCCTAGAAGCTAGCCTATGGTATGATTGTATGTTGTCCTACGGACTAAAACCCTCCGGTTTATATAGGCACCGGAGGGAGCTAGGGTTACACAAGGTCGGTTACAAAGGAGGAGATATACATATTCGTATTTCCTAGCTTGCCTTCCACGCCAAGTAAAGTCCCATTCGGACATGGGACAAAGTCTTCAATCTTGTATCTTCATAGTCCAACAGTCCGGCCAAAGGATATAGTCTGGCTGTCCGGAGACCCCCTAATCCAAGACTCCCTCAGTAGCCCCTGAACCAGGCTTCAATGACGATGAGTCCGATGCGCAGTGTTGTCTTAGGCATTGCAAGGCGGGTTCCTCCTTCGAATACACCACAGAAGAGTTTGAATACAAGGATAGTGTTCGACCCTGCAAAATAAGTTCCACATACCACCGCAGAGAGAATAATATTTCCACAAATCTAATCTGCTGACACGTTTTGGCAGCATGACATCACGCCATGACCCGGTCATTATTTGAACCATTTTTCTTTAACCAGCCCTGCACATAACGCGAGACGGTTTCTTGACACGTCTTGTCAAAGCAGAGATCGTGTTCCCCTTATCACGGGATTCTCATCAATACAAACGTGGGTAACCCAACCATGCATGTTGGTATGACTCCTAGATCTTAGGTAAGTCTCAAACGGCCACGAGGAGGACGCCTGATATTCACCCTCTTTATAAAGGGGACAAGGCTTTTTCTCTTTCCCTCCCACGCTCAATCGAATCCTTCCCCCGCCTCGAGTTCTAACACCCAAAGCTCAGGTCAGGTGCTTCGGATCTTCAATCATGTCCGGATCCAGCCTTGAAGGCCGGTGGATGCCTTCCTCCATCAAGGAGGAGGACATCAAGAAGTTGAGGGAGGCCAGATATCTGACAGCCGTAATTTCGCATAGGCTGCCCGCTCGAGGGCAGGTCGTCCCTACTCCCTAACCCAACGAGGGTGTTGTGTTCGCCTCCCACTTCCTTCGAGGACTAGGCCTCACTCTGGATCCCTTTGTTAGGGGTCTTATGTTCTATTACGGGCTGGATTTTCATGATCTGGCCCCGGATTCCCTTCTTCACATCTCGTCATTCATTGTCGTATGTGACGCCTTCCTCCGCATTACCCCTCACTTCGGCCTGTGGCTCAAGACCTTCGATGTGAAGCCGAAGACGGTCGAGGGGCAGTACGTAGCGTGCGGAGGTGCTTTAATAAGAAAAATTGCTGACGCTCCATGGCCAAAGGGTTCCTTTCCAGAGGTGTGTGAATTGTGGCAGCGGGAGTGGTTTTACATCACAGCTCCCCGAAGTGCCAAATGGGTAGGTGCCCCTACCTTTCGCTCGGGCCCCCCACCACAACTGATGTCACGGATCAGCAGGGGGCTGAGCTAGGGTCCAGCCAAGGGCGTGCCAATACCGCAGAGCCGTATCCCAGATCTCTTCGAGGGAGATTTCAGTCTGGTTATGGTAATGCAAGTTATGCTGGTTCGTCGAGTCCAGCCTTGCAAACACCGACCCCTCCGTATGTGGGAATTCAACCCGGAAGGACCGCGCACTATCAACATTTCCTCGGCATGACACACGAGGAGATGTACAAATCGTTCTTCGGACCCCAAATAGAGTGTCCGGACACCACCGAGGACGTGGGCCTAAGCTGCAACTGCCCCGCTGCCCAAGTAAGTAATCCCATGGCCGAACACACATTCCTTTTATTTATCATGACATCATTCTGAAGAATCGCTCTTGGACCAGGACTGGATAACAAAGGCGAAGATGATCCGGTGTTCGCCCCCCCCCCCTTCCTAAGGGCTTGGACAATCCGGTGCTGGAAAAGATGCTCGAGCAAGCACCTTGTCTAGGGCCCTCAAAGGAATATGAAGGGGGGAATAAAGAGGGCGAAAGCGGGCCTCCTTCGCTACTTACTCCAACCGAGGGAATGAGCGCCTCCGCGAGGGAGGATAACACAGGGGAAGAATCTGACAATCTTTGCCCCCGGGGAAGGAAGAGGACTACCTTTGAAGATCCGGAAACTAAGGTTTCCAAACGAGAGAAGAAATCTCCGCCAGAGGGTCCTGCCTCGGAGGGTATTCTTGCCGCACAATGTCCGTGCGGGGATCAGCCCTCTACCGAGCTGTAAGTAATCAAAAAGTACTTACTAGTGAAGATATCCTAGCTTACTTCTGAAGACAATAACCGATGCTTATAAATTGTAGTCCGGATCGCAGCCCTTCTCGACAGAGTTCATCTTCAGGGGATCTTCTTCCGGAGATGATGGAGAGCGAAACGCCTCCCCCGGACTCCCCAGCTCAAGAGGCGGGCGACCTTGAAGTGTCGTCGCGAAGCGTATCTCCGGATCCACTAGGGCCAGAGGATAACCCTTTGGCTGCCCGGAATCCCCCGTATCCGGCTCCTAAGGAGAGCGACAGCAAGGGTCCATAAAGTGTGCGGTCGGACGCGCTGAAGGATCTTCTTGGGAGAGCTGCCGTCTCGGAAGCGCATCGTACGCTAATGGGTATGGTAATTGAAAGGATTTTGTCCGCTGAAAGCAGTTTTCACGAAGCTTTTATGAGTCTGCTGAAAGGCTTCGAGGTACGTGAAATAACGTACGCCTTTAACAGTACTGTATATGTTAGGTATGCCCATGCAGATAGTAGCCCCTGAGACTCTGGTTGTCGTCGAGAACGGCGACAAACAGAGGATCATAGTCCCAGGTAATAACTAGACCGCCTTTATGTGCAGGTGGTTGAAGCTCCGGTTGCTAGTCGAACTGATGGGTTTGCCGAGCTAAAGCGGCAACTGGATGCGGCAGATGCTGACATCGTGCTTGTCAACAAGCGGCTTGACGAGGCACAGGGTGAGTGTTTTTTCTGGTGATCGTCACATAATAAGAGCAGCATGACGCCAATATCTTTAATATGTTGTGACTGCAGATGGAGCTGCCACCGTGGAGACCCTTAGGGCAGAGCTTGCCCGAGCCAAGGAGCAAGCAAGGAGTAGCAATGTGGCCGCTTTAAAGGCAACCGAAGAGTTAAGGGCCGAACAGGCCGCTCATTGCGAGAGCAAGGCAAAAATAGCCAAGATGGATGTAGAGTTAAAAGATGCTGCTGACCGTTACCAGCTTCTTGAAGAAGAAAACCGAGCGAAGGCGACGGACCTGGAGAAGGCCCGGGTGGCTGGCAAGGAAGCCCGCTCCAAAATTAGAGCGACGAAGGAGGAGCTAAATCAAGCTACAGATATCATGTCTGGGAAGCCCTTCTTATTGCGGACTAAGTTCGGAGATCCGAAGTATGCTCCTCTGGACCGGCTATGGAGTTCTGCGGACGCGCACATGGATTTGGCTGTAAGTGCTGCTCATGCGGCCAAGTACTTCAAGGATCAGAAAGGTCCCGAAGTGGAAAAGCTGTTCTGGTCATAGTTTCAAGCTCCAGTCCGTCCGCTGCTGTTGAGTGAGCGATTGGCCGGGTGGGCCAAGCTCCATAGGTTGTTCGGACTTGCCATGAGGTCCGTTGTGGATCACCTGTGGCCGGGAGGGCCAAGGCCGAATAGCTACTTTAGCTTAGTGCAACAATTCCTTGGTGCTGTGCCACGCATCGATGCTGTAAAGAGATCGGCGCGCATAGAAGGTGCGCGGATGGCCCTTGCCCGTGTCAAGACATACTGGGCGGAGATGGAGGACACCACTGTTGCGGCACAGGGTTCGACCATAGGCCGAGTGGCTGCCGAGCACTACTTTGAAGAAGTACTTGAAGGCGCTCGTTCGATAGAGGCTCAGTGCTCGAAGAATATTATTTTCCAGTGACATGTGCCCATTGTACAAACAATGCTTTTCTGAATTAATCAACGCTGTATTTATACTTTTTCCCGGAAGTACTATGATGCCTCCTGTGTGGCCGTTTATGTATATATATATAGCCTGAAAGTTTGCAGTCGTCGGCTTCTGCCCCCACGCATATAATGCGGGGGTGTTCACAAAAGATGCATATCCACACTTGATCCAACGTCTTGGCCCGTTAAGGAGGTGATAGCATAGTGAACGAGGCAATCAGACTATATTGCTTTAACACTTTCACTTAGTCATAGGAGTTTGACAGTGGGGCTACTATATAGCCCCTGGTACTTCTGCGCTCGTCCGAATACGGGGCGCGTACATACGTGACCGGGAAACGGCCCTTTGTTAATGCGGAGGAATCCGGATGAACCAGGGCACAACCGCAGTCATCAAGTGGTTGACCAGTCTCTCGCTATATCATGACAGTCAGTTTTCGGCTTTCTCTACTGACGTGCTCATCCGGATGAACCAGGGCACAACCGCAGTAGTTCTCCCAGTGCTACCTTTGCCGATATAATGGAACATAAGGTACCAAAACGTGGGAGGCGGGCAAACCCAACATTTGACCAAAGACATGATTCGAAGCTGATGCATATAGGGCCAAACTCGCGACGCTGAACACTCCCCAAGGTGTTTGGTCTTTATAACATATACCGGGCTGAACAATGCCCTTTATAAGAAACCCCATGTGTCCAGGTACGTGCAAAATCCTGGCGTGGCCACATGCCAATAACACCGTCATCCTTCTCGGTTGTGTGGAGTATCCGGAGGATGTGAGCAATAAGAGACAGTAAAAAAGGTTTACGCAGGGTCTTAATCTAAAAAGAAACCTTTGTGCGGGTCCCTGCTGCACGTCTGCGCCTATGTCTCTGTTGTGCCGTGTCCTGGACAGGTGAAGCACGATTGTTATCTGCAAAAGGAAAGAACTTAGGTGAAATTTACCATGCCAAAAAGAAGAATGAATTATCAAAATTCCAGAGAAGCCTAGCTGAGCCGGGCTGGCCCTGATTACACGCGGGAAGCCCCTGGTATCGTTTTATGAGGGTTCGAAAACCAATCTCATGCATGTATGATGGAACACTAGACTCATCTAACCGTGTCCGTGGTCTTGACGACCTGCCATTTTTTTTGGTTGGTGAGGCCGTCTAGTGTGCGGCTGTTAGAGCTGCCGCGTCCTCTTCCGTACATAAAGAACGGTTGGTATTTCCGCTAACTGTGATGACGCCTCGTGGACCGGGCATCTTGAGCTTGAGAAAAGCATAATGCGGTATTGCGTTAAAACGAACGAAAGCCGCTCTTCCGAGTAGTGCTTGATAATCACTTCGGAATGGAGCGATGTTAAAAGTTAACGTTTCGCTTCGGAAGTTACCGGGAGAACCAAATACCACCTCTAGAGGTAGAGAGCCCGTACAGCGGGCCTCTTGGCCTAGAATTACTCCCTTGAATGTAGTATTACTGTGGCTTATTTGTGTCGGGTCTATCCCCATTTTGCGGACTGTGTCCTGATATATCGGATTTAGATCACTGCCGCCGTCCATTAGGACACTTGTGAAATGGTACCCACTTATTATTGGGTTTAACACCAAGGCCGTCAGTCCTTCGCGTCAGATATTTGTATTGTGATCCCTACGATCAAAAGTGATCGGGCAGGCCAACCAGGGGTTGAGCCTAGAGGTGACGGGCTTTGTGGCGCGTGTGCATCAGGGTGTGTGATTGCTTCTACCCTTTGTCACATGGATCACGTTTACTGTTTTAACCTCTGGTGGGAACTGCTACCTCTTGAGCACTGCGTTGGTTTTCCCCGAAGAGGAAGGGATGATGCAGCAAAGTAGCATAAGTATTTCCCTCAGTTTTTGAGAACCAAGGTATCAATCCAGTAGGAGGCTACGCGCGAGTCCCTCGTACCTGCACAAAACAAATAAATCCTCGCAACCAACGCAAATAGGGGTTGTCAATCCCTATAAGGCTACTTACGAGAGTGAGATTTGATTGATATGATAAAGATAATATTTTTGGTATTTTTATGATAAAGATGCGAAGTAAAATAAAGGCAAAGTAAATAGCAAAGGAAATAACTAAGTAGTAGGAGATCAATATGATAAAGATAGACCCGGGGGCCATAGGTTTCACTAGTGGCTTCTCTCGAGAGCATAAGTATTCTACGGTGGGTGAACAAATTACTATTGAGCAATTGACAGAATTGAGCATAGTTATGAGAATATATAGGTATGATCATGTATATAGGCAATACATCCGAGACAAGTAGGCCGACTCCTTGCTCTAAGCGGCATAAGTCTTTCGGGACTCGAGACCTCTCGAACTGCGACCAGCTCTCGCCTTATCATGACAGTTAGTTTTAGATTTCTCTACTAATGTGCTTAGCCCAGATGAACTGGGGCACAATCGCAGTAGTTCTCCCAGTGCTACCTTAGCCGATATAGCGGAACGTAAGGTACCAAAACATGGGAGCCGGGCAAACCCAACTATTGACCCAAGACATGATTCGGAGCCGATGCATATAATGCTATAAGTTCGGGGTGCCGCACTGTCGAAAGTGTTTGGACTTCTCATGCCGTATTATGGGGTACGCTTAAGCCCCTGGCCTATTGGCTGTACCAGAGTGTACGAGTGCTGAATGTCATGAATGAACATATTTAAAAAAAGAAAGAATAGAGAATGCGGTAATAGTCTAGTGCTATGCATTGTTTATTCAAAAAGGTGCGTCGAAGAAGAATGATACAAGTAGTGCGATAAGCAAAAAGTAGGACTATTTGACATGTCCCCTCCAAGGGCAACCTGAGGAATGGTATTTAAAGCATGTATTTCACTTGTTATCAGAGACCACCTGGGAGTTCCATGGTGCAATGTAGCTTTCTGCCTCCTTGGTTGTTGCATCGTGTGTCCGGCAATCGTACTGCCAAACGGGGTTTCCAGAGATTAAAGTCCTGAAAGAGAGAAAAAACAACAAAGCGGGAAGCACCTAGTGCGGTTGAGCCGCGTCTTGGGGCGTGCCGTAGTCGTGCCCCCCTCCCCACCTGTGCCCATGGTATTTTCAATGCATAATTATGTACGCGTGGCACGGATTTCGCCGTTTGGCTGGTACTGGGGTGGGGGCCGCATTGCTATGCGAGCTCGGAACATGCCAGACGGTCTTGTTGCCGATTACTCCGGGCACGCTTGAAGGTGTCCGGGTCTTTAATTGCCGAACTGGTGGATTGCCTTAAGAGGCTGCTTTGTGCTTCTGCTGCGAGGGCCGCAGTGTGCTCCTCCGTGCGGAGGGAGCGCTCTATGTTTCCATTGACTGTGATGACCCCCCGAGGTCCTGGCATCTTGAGCTTGAGATATGCATAGTGCGGTACCACGTGGAATCTCGCAAATGCGGTTCGCCCGAGCAGTGCATGATAGCCGCTGCGGAACGGGACTATATCAAAGATTAACTCCTCACTCCGGAAGTTATCCGAGGATCCGAAGACCACTTCCAGTGTGACTGAGCCTGTGCAATGGGCCTCTACACCTGGTATGATGCCTTTGAAGGTCGTTTCTGTGGGTTTGATCCTTGAGGGGTCTATACCCATTTTGCGCACTGTGTCCTGATAAAGCAGGTTCAGGCTGCTGCCGCCGTCCATAAGGACTCGAGTGAGGTGAAATCCGCCGATGATTGGGTCTAGGACCAGTGCGGCGAATCCTCCATGACGGATACTAGTGGGATGGTCCCTGCGATCGAAGGTGATCGGACAGGAGGACCATGGGTTGAACTTTGGGGCGACTGGCTCCGACGCATATACATCCCTTAATGCATGCTTCCGCTCCCTCTTGGGGATGTGGGTTGTGTATATCATGTTCACCATTTGCACTTGTGGGGGGAACCTCTTCTGCCCTCCGGAGTTCGGCTGCCGGGGCTCCTCCTCGTCATCTCTATGTAGCCCCTTGTCTTTGTTTTCGGCGTTTAACTTGCCGGCCTGCTTGAACACCCAACATTCCCTGTTGGTGTGGTTGGCTGGCTTGTCGGGGGTGCCATGTATTTGGCACGAGCGATCGAGTATACGGTCCAAACTGGATGGGCCCAGAGTTCTTCTTTTGAATGGATTTTTTCACTGACCGGGTTTAGAGCCTCTGAATCCGGCATCGACTGCCGTATCCTCGGTATTGTCGCTATTGACACATCGCTTATGTTTGTTGGGATGTGACCTGCCATTGCTATCCTTGGTATCTGAAGTACCGTGGTTCTTTGATATGTTATTGTTGCGAGCCAGCCATCTGTCTTCTCCCGCGCAAAAGCGGGTCATGAGTGTCATGAGGGCTGCCATAGATTTCGGTTTTTCCTGGCCAAGGTGCCTGGCGAGCCACTCGTCGCGGATGTTGTGCTTAAAAGCTGCTAGGGCTTCTGCATCCGGATAGTCGACGATTTGATTTTTCTTTGTCAAGAACCGTGTCCAGAATTGCCTGGCTGATTCCTCTGGCTGCTGAATTATGTGGCTCAAGTCATCGGCATCTAGTGGTCGCACATAAGTGCCCTGGAAGTTTTCGAGGAATGCGGCTTCCATATCTTCCCAACAGCCAATGGATTCTGCTAGCAGGCTGTTGAGCCAATGCCGATCTGGTCCTTTGAGCTTGAGTGGGAGGTATTTGATGGCGTGTAGATCGTCACCGCGGGCCATGTGGATGTGCAGGAGGAAGTCCTCGAACCATACCGCAGGATCTGTTGTGCCATCGTATGATTCGATATTTACTGATTTGAAACCCTATGGGATTTGGTGATCCATTACTTCGTCTATGAAGCATATGGGGTGTGCGGTGCCTCTGTAGTGGGCTATGTCGCGACGCAGCTCGAATGAGTCTTGTCCGCTATGTCCGGCCCAGCCGGATTTACTTTTACTGTATCCGCGTGACGGTTATCATCTCGCGTAGTGGCGCGCCCTCGTGATCCGTAGATCGATCTTGCGTGTTTTTCTTTGTCCTCCAATACGTCTCGCAGGTCCAGCGTGTTTCCACGTGCCTTGTCATTTTTATTCGCGTGGCGTCGGGGTGTGGGCTGAGTTTTTGGCTGAAATGCCTCTCTGTCTCGGCCACGAGGTGGCCGATCAGCCACGTCATATGCTGGAGATGTAGGTTTTAATGCTTCCTACGCCAGTCGGGGTAGCAACCTGCGCTTTGGGTAACTCTTGGAGGGGCATTCGAGTTCATATTCCTCGACCGCAGGGACTTGAGTCCATCTGTTAGCTAGCAAATCTTGATCAGCTTGAAGCTGCTGCTGCTTTTTCTTAAGGCTATTTGTCGTGGCTATAAGCCGGCGCTTGAAGCGCTCTTGCTCGGCGGGATCCTCCGGCACGACAAATTCATCGTTGTCGAGGCTTGCCTCGTCTTCGGAGGGAGGCATGGAATTACCATCCTCCGCCTGTCCATCTGCCGCTCTCTCGGGAGGGCTGGCTTCTCCATCCTCCTGCTCTAAATCTTGCCGGAGGGGATTGTTGTCGTCTTCGGCAGTGTCCGGAGTGCTATTATCTCCTGTGCCGGTGTCACCGCTTTTGCTTTGGCGAGACTTAGAGCGGCGCTGCTGACGTCGTCGCTTGGGTTGCTTCTTGGAGGGGTCATCCTCCGCCGTCTCGTCGCCATTGCCTTCTTTGGGTGTGTCCACCATGTATATATCATATGATGAGGTGGCTGTCCAGTGCCCTGTGGGTAGTGGTTCCTCTTCATCTCCTGCATCGTTGTCCATACTGTTGATGTCTTCGGAGTCGAAGTCGAGCATGTCGGTCAAATTGTCGACAGTGGCTACTAAGTGGGTGTTGGGTGGGCGGCGAATTTCTTCGTCATCCGCATCCCAATCCCGCCGAACATAGTTCGGCCAGGACTCTCCTGACAGGGACATAGGCCTTAATGAGTTCAGTATGTCGCCGAAGGGCGAGTGCTGAAAGATATCCGCGGAGGTGAACTCCATGATCGGCGCCCAGTCGGGTTCGATAGGCACGGGCGCAGGCGATTCAGAGTCCATGGTCGGGGAAGAATCCGGCAGTTCGGCGTCACGGCTCTCGTGAAGGGTAAGGTCGATACTTGGCTCGATCACCGCTGAGAATACGGCCTCCGTGGCAGGGTCTATCCACCCGTCCATGGATGGCGCAATGGGCTCCGAATTGAGGATTGGAGCGGTTGCCGGTGCGGTCTCCTGAACACTGTCCGATGGTAGAGCTAAATCATGCTCATCATGACCGTGCGGCGCTCTCGGCAGGGGCTCGAATCCGTCGAAGATCAAGTCTCCGCAGATGTCGGCCGTGTAGTTTAAGCTTCCAAACCTGACCTGGTGGCCAGGGCCGTAACTCTCGATCTGCTCCAGATGGCCAAGTGAGTTGGCCCGTAGTGCGAAGCCGCCGAATACAAAGATCTGTCCGAGGAGAAAAGTCTCACCCTGGACTGCATCGCCCTCGATGATTGAAGGAGCCATCAAGCTTAACGGTGACGACACAGAGGAACTCTCAATGAAAGCACCAATGTCGGTGTCAAAACCGGCGGATCTCGGGTAGGGGGTCCCGAACTGTGCGTCTAGGCGGATTGTAACAGGAGGCAGGGGACATGATGTTTTACCCAGGTTCGGGCCCTCTTGATGGAGGTAAAACCCTACGTCCTGCTTGATTATTCTTGATAATATGAGTAGTACAAGAGTTGATCTACCACGAGATTAAAGAGGCTAAACCCTAGAAGCTAGCCTATGGTATGATTGTATGTTGTCCTACGTACTAAAACCCTCTGGTTTATATAGACACCGGAGGAGGCTAGGGTTACATAAGGTCAGTTACAAAGGAGGAGATATGCATATCCATATTGCCTAGCTTGCCTTCCACGCCAAGTAGAGTCCCATCCGGACACGGGACGAAGTCTTCAATCTTGTATCTTCATAGTCCAACAGTCTGGCCAAATGATATAGTCCGGCTGTCCGGATACCCCCTAATCCAGGACTCCCTTAGTACCCGTAGGCGGCCGATTGGATTATGTGTGTGTGTGTGTGTGTGTGTGTTTACCGGGGGCTGCGAGCTTTATGCCAGTGGAGGGGGGTGGCTTATATAGAGTGCGCCTAGGCCCCAGCCAGCCCACGTCACAAGGGTTTTAAGGTACATCAAGAGGGAGGGGTTACTAGTAATGCTAGCAATTAAGTGACATAAATGCCTATTAACTATATGAAGTAAACGTCTGACCGGTGTCATGCAGAGTGACTTTAGATCTTCTGTCCATCCAGTGATAATTGTTGTGGCCGAGTGACTTTGAATCTTCCGAGTGGAATGCCTCGTAGTCGAGTGGATGATGCTATCGCTTGAATGCTTCTGGTTTTGGGATGGTGCCCTAGGGGAGGCTGTCTAGGTCAGGCCTATGACCCTACCCTAGGTACATAGCTTCATCATTAGCCCCCGAATGGTTCAGGGTTTGAGTGGAGAAGGAGTTGAGAACACCTCCGATTCAATTTTCGCGCTTCGGAAGCGCCTGATTGGGACCAAGTGAGCAATCATGATGACTTCAATTTCTTTTTCAGTCGCCTTGATCCATTCTTGGTTCTGCCGAGTGAACTTTTATTGCTACGCTTCGAGCACTGATATGGGAAAAATCTTCCATCTGGCAGGTTGCTCTGCTGCTCGCGGATATTGTGGGATTCGAATTTCGGGAAGTGCGCGGGGTGGAGGAGGCCGTAGTAATCTGGCTGGATAAGGCAGGGCCGCCTCGATCACTGCGCCACCTTTTTCACCACGTATCACGTGCGCGACTGTTGCGGGATTTGATAGGATCGCCCGGACCCATAGGTCAGCCACTCGGAAACGGCCTCATATAAGGCACCGGATTGGGGTTTTTGCACAGTGCGTTCCCATTCTTCTTCTTTCTCCCCCGCTTTCTCTGCCACATCCACCTCTGCTCCCAGCGCCGCCACTCTGCTCGAGCTCCACCCGCTGCAATGGGGAAGGAGAAGACGGTGGCCTTGGAGCGCACGAAGAAGGCAACGGGGAAGGCGAAGGGGAAGAAGTCCAACCGGGGCGGATCTTCGTCGAGGTCCGGCCTGCTGCCTGGCTGGATCCAGGGCGACTGGATTTGGTCGATGATTCATTAGGACGACATCGACGATCTGGTTGAGGGGGGACTGATTCCCCACGAATCGGCGCGGCTCCCGGAGGGCGAGACCGAGCCGCACCCGCAGGAGGGTGAGTGCGTTCTCCTCACCACCCATGTTGACCGTGGGTTTTCTTTGCCTCCCCATCCTTTATTCCGAGGCTTCTTGAACTTCTTTGGAGCACAACTCCACCACTTTTCCCCCAACACCATCGTGTACCTCACTGCCTACATGTCCATGCACGAGAATTTCTTAGGTTGTAGGCCACACTTGTTGGGGATCGTTGCAGAAATTTAATTTTTTTCTACGCATCAGAAAGATCAATCTATGGAGAAACTAGCAACGAGAGTGAGACGAGAGTGCATCTTCATACCCTTGAAGACCGCGACATGGAAGTGTTACAAGGACTCGGATGAGGGAGTCGTACTCGTAGCGATTCAGATCGCGGTTGATTCCGATCCAAGCGCCGAACAACGGCGCCTCCACGTTCAACACACGTGCAGCCCGGCGACGTCTCCCACGCCTTGATCCAGCAAGGAGAGAGGGAGAGGTTGGGGAACACTTCGTCCAGCAACAGCACGACGCCATGGTGGTGTTGGAGCAGCGTGGTACTCCGGTAGGGCTTCGCCAAGCGTCGCGGGAGGAGGAGGAGGTGTTGGGGAGGGGAAGGGCTGCGCCTTCGATGTGGTGCGACTACCCTCCCACCTCCCCTCTATTTATAGGGGCAAGGGGGGAAGGCTTGCCCCCCAAGCCAAGGGGGGGTGGGGGGGCGCCCCCTTTAGGGTTCCCCCAAACCCTAGGCGCATGGGCACTACTAGGGAAAAACCTAGCAGTAGTGCTGGTTTTGTGCTCACTAGTAGCGTGGGTAGGCGCGCTATTAATAATGCGCTACAGCTATTGCTTAGGAGTAACGCGTTCCCGCACACGCTACTTCTAGGACAAATAGCTGCAGCGTTTGTTCACTCCCACGCTACTGCTATTGTAACTACTGGTAGCGTGTTTTCTCTCCATCGCTACTAGTATTCTTTTTTTATTTTTTTTATTTTTAGTGTATTTATGCGCCATCGTACAAATATTGGTACAATACCAGTTATGAGGTTTACATCATTATGTCCATAACAGTGTGTCAAATGAAGGTGGATTAGGTTCAAGTGGAGGCAATATGTGGTGCATGGCAAAAGTATACTACTAATCCAAACTTGATCAGTTTGGACTAGTATTACTTTCGATGTGCACCACATGTTGCCTCCACTTGAATCTAATCTGCCAGCACAAGCTATTTAATCATCATCATAGTCATTACCACCAACAGTATTGGTTTAATCACCACTAACACTAGCTAATAATAATCATCAAAGTTATTACCACCAACACTAGCTATTTTATCATCATAGTAATAGTGTAGCACATCATCATCCCCAAACTCATTTCTAGCTAGCTAATCACTCTTGCTGCTCTCTCTTAGGTAAAATAACATAAAACATGTGTAGCTCTCCTCCTTGATCAAGTTGGAGCATGCAGATGAACCTGTCTCCTAATCGTGGGTAGCGCTTCTGTTTGCTGCCCCCTAGTACTTCTCTGCGCTTCTCCATCACACATTTTGTCCAGTCTTGCACTATTAAGCATCCGTCGCTAATCTTGAATGCACTAAAGTAATATGTAGGATATCTTGGCCATAAGCTAATAATACTCATGGTACCTTTAGTCTCGATCCCATAAGGCACAACATTCATCGGGAGTCCCTGTTGAAGAACATCGTATGGTAACATACTTAGCAATGAAGTTTAGCTTCAAAAATAGTGTATGGAAAAGATGCACTGAGGACAAAATAGTAAAAATCATACCATCCTTCCTAAATAGATGTGACCGTAGCTCATTACGAACACTATTGGTCGCACGTTTTCAGTACTAACATTTCTAAATGCAGGAAGAAAATTTGTCTTGACAGTATCAAGATCCTCAAGCCATGAAACATAGTGACTTAGCTCCTCGCAGTTTAGTTCAGCCTCGGGACATCAAGAAGTTGAGGGAGGCCAGATATCTGACCGCTGAAATTTCGCATAGGCTGCCCGCTTGAGGGCAGGTCGTCCCTACTCCCGAACCCAACGAGGGCGTTGTGTTCGTCTCCCACTTCCTCCGAGGACTAGGCCTCACTTTGGATCCCTTTGTTAGGGGTCTTATGTTCTATTACGGGCTGGATTTTCATGATCTGGCCCCGGATTCCCTTCTTCACATCTCGCCATTCATTGTCGTATGTGACGCCTTCCTCCGCATTCCCCCTCACTTCGGCCTGTGGCTCAAGACCTTCGATGTGAAGCCGAAGACGGTTGAGGGGCAGTATGCAGCGTGCGGAGGTGCTTTAATAAGAAAAATTGCTGATGCTCCATGGCCAAAGGGTTCCTTTCCAGAGGTGTCTGAATTGTGGCAGCGGGAGTGGTTTTACATCACAGCTCCCCGAAGTGCCAAATGGGTAGCTGCCCCTACCTTTCGCTCGGCCCCCCCACCACAACTGATGTCATGGATCAGTAGGGGGCTGAGCTGGGGTCCATCCAATGACGTGCCAATACTGCAGAGCCATATCCGAGATCTCTTCGAGGGAGATTTCAGTCTGGTTATGGCAATGCAAGTTATGCTGGTTTGTCGAGTCCAGCCTTGCAAACGCCGATCCCTCCGTATGTGGGAATTCAACCCGGAAGGACCGCGCACTATTTACCATTTCCTCGACATTACGCATGAGGAGATGTACAAATCGTTCTTCGGACCCCACATAGAGTGTCCGGACACCACCGAGGACGTGGGCCGAAGCTGCAACCGCCCCGCTGCCCAAGTAAGTAATCCCATGGCCGAACACATAGTCCTTTTATTTATCATGACATCATTCTGAAGAATCGCTCTTGGACCAGGACTGGATAACAAAGGCGAAGATGATCCGGTGTTCGGCCCCCCCTTCCTGAGGGCTTGGACAATCCGGTGCTGGAAAAGATGCTCGAGCCAGCACCTTGTCTAGTGCCCTCAAAGGAAGATGTAGGGGGAATAAAGAGGGCGAAAGCGGGCCTCCTTCACTACCTATTCGAACAGAGGGAATGAGCGCCTCCGTGAGGGAGGATAACACAGGGGAAGAATCTGACATTCTCTCCCCCCGGGGAAGGAAGAGGACTACCTCTCAAGATCCGGAAACTAAGGTTTCCAAACGGGAGAGGAAATCTCCGCCAGAGGGTCCTGCCTCGGAGGGTATTCTTGCCGCACAATGTCCGCGCGGGGATCATCCCTCTATCGAGCTGTAAGTAATCAAAAAGTACTTAATAGTGAAGATACCCTACCTTACTTCCGAAGACAATAACCGATGCTTATAAATTGTAGTCCGGATCGCAGCCCTTCTCGACAGAGTTCATCTTCGGGGGATCTTCTTCTGGAGATGATGGAGAGCGAAACGCCTCCCTCGGAATCCCTAGCTCAAGAAGCGGGCGACCTTGAAGTGTCGTCGTGAAGGGTATCTCCGGATCCACTAGGGCCAGAGGATAACCCTTTGGCTGCCCGGAATCCCCCATATCTGGCTCCTAAGGAGAGCGACAGCAAGGTTCCGTAAAGTGTGCGGTCGGACGCGCTGAAGGATCTTCTGGGGCGAACTGTCGTCTTGGAAGCGCATCGTACGCTAATGGGTACAATAATTGAAAGGATTTCATCTGCTGAAAGCGGTTTGCACGAAGCTTTTATGAGTCTGCTGAAAGGCTTCGAGGTACGTGAAATAATGTACGCCTTTAACAGTACTGCATACGTTAGGTATGCCCATGTAGATAGTAGCCCCTGAGACTCTGGTTGTCGTCGAGAACGACGGCAAAGAGAGGATCATAGTCCCAGGTAATAACTAGGTCGCCTTTATGTGCAGGTGGTTGAAGCTCCGGTTTCTAGTCGGACTGATGGGTTTGCCGAGCTAAAGCGGCAACTGGTTGCGGCAGATGCCGACATCGTGCTGGTTAACAAGCGGCTTGATGAGGCACAGGGTGAGTGTTTTTTCTGGTGATCGTCACATAATAAGAGCAGCATGATTCCAGTATCTTTAATATGTTGTGACTGCAGATGGAGCTGCCACCGTGGAGACCCTTCAGGGAGAGCTTGCCCGAGCCAAGGAGCAAGCAAGGAGTAGCAATGTGGCCGCTTTAAAGGCGACCGAAGATTTAAGGGCCGAACAGGCCGCGCATTGCGAGAGCAAGGCAAAAATAGCCATGATGGCTGTAGAGTTAAAAGATGTTGCTGACCGTTAACAGCTTCTTGAAGAAGAAAACCGAGCGAAGGCGACGGACCTAGAGGAGGCCCGGGTGGCTGGCAAGGAAGCCCGCTCCAAAATTAGAGCGACGAAGGAGGAGCTAAATCAAGCTACAAATATCGTGTCTGGGAAGCCCTTCTTGTTGCGGACTAAGTTCGGAGATCCGAAGTATGCTCCTCTGGACCGGCTATGGAGTTCTGCAGATGCGTACATGGATTTGGCTATAAGTGCTGCTCATGCGGCTGAGTACTTCAAGGATCAGAAAGGTCCCGAAGTGGAAAAGCTATTCTGGTCATAGTTTCAAGCTCCAGTCCGTACGCTGCTGTTGAATGAGCGATTGGCCGGGTGGGCCGAGCTCCATAGGTTGTTCGGACTTGCCATGAGGTCCGTTGTGGATCACCTGTGGCCGGGAGGGCCAAGGCCGAATAGCTACTTTAGCTTAATGCAACAATTCCTTGGTGCTGTGCCACACATCGATGCTGTAAAGAGATCAGCGTGCATAGAAGGTGCGCGGATGGCCCTTGCCCGTGTCAAGACATACTGGGCGGATATGGAGGCCACCACTGTTGCGGCACAGGGTTCGACCATAGGCCGAGTGGCTGCCGAGCACTACTTTGAAGAAGTCCTTGAAGGCGCTCGTTCGATAGAGGCTCAGTGCTCGAAGAATATTATTTTCCAGTGACATGTGCTCATTGTACAAACAATGCTTTTCTGAATTAATGAAGGCTGTATTTATACTTTTGCCCGAAAGTACTATGATGCCTCCTATGCAGCCGTTTATGTATATATGTATATAACCTGAAAGTTTGCAGTTGTCGGCTTCTGCCCCCACGCATATAATGCGGGGGTGTTCGCAAAAGATGCATATCCACACTTGATCCAACGTCTTGGTCCGTTAAGGAGGTGATAGCATAGCGAATGAGGCAATCGGACTATATTGCTTTAACACTTTCACTTAGCCATAGGAGTTTGATAGTGGGGCTACTATATAGCCCCTGGTACTTCTGCGCTCGTTTGAATACGGGGCGCGTACATACGTGACCGGGAAACGGCCCTTCGTTAATGCGGAGGAATCCCGAAGATTCCGATCAGTCTCTCGCTATATCATGACAGTCAGTTTTCGGCTTTCTCTACTAAGGTGCTCATCCGGATGAACCAGGGCACAATCCCAGTAGTTCTCCCAGTGCTACCTTAGCCGATATAACGGAACGTAAGGTACCAAAACGTGGGAGCCGGGAAAACCCAACATTTGACCAAAGACATGATTCGGAGCTGATGCATATAGGGCCAAACTCGCGACGCCGAACACTCCCTAAGGTGTTTGGTCTTTATAACATATACCGGGCTGAACAATTCCCTTTATAAGAAACCCCATGTGTCCAGGTACGTGCAAAATCCTGGCGTGGCCACATGCCAATAACGCCGGCATCCTTCTCGGTTGTGTGGAGTATCCGGAGGATGTGAGCAACAAGAGACAGTAAAAAAAGGTTTACGCAGGGTCTTAATCTAAAAAGAAACCTTTGGGCGGGTCCCTGCTACATGTCTGCGCCTGTATCTCCGTTGTGCCGTGTCCTGGACGGGTGTAGCATGATTGTTATCTGCAAAAGGAAAGAACTTAGGTGAAAGTTGCCGTGCCAAAAAGAAGAATGAATTATCAAAATTCCAGAGAAGCCTAGTTGAGCCGGGCTGGCCCTGATTACATGCGAGAAGCCCTGGTATCGTTTTATGAGGGTTCGAAAACCAATCTCATGCATGTATGATGGAACGCCGGACTCGTCTAACCGTGTCTGTGGTCTTGACGATCTGCCATTTTTTCTGGTTGGTGAGGTCGTCTAGTGTGCGGATGTTAGAGCCACCGCATCCTCTTCCGTACATAAAGAACGGTTGGTATTTCCGCTAACTGTGATGACGCCTCGTGGACCGGGCATCTTGAGCTTGAGAAAAGATTAATGCGGTATTGCGTTAAAACGAGCGAAAGCCGCTCTTCCGAGCAGTGCTTGATAATCACTTCAGAATGGAGCGATGTGAAAAGTTAACATTTCGCTTCGGAAGTTATCGGGAGAACCGAATACCACCTCTAGTGGTAGAGAGCCCATACAGCGGGCCTCTTGGCCTAGTATTACTCCCTTGAAGGTAGTATTACTATGGCTTATTTGTGTCGGGTCTATCCCCATTTTGCGGACTGTGTCCTGATATATTAGATTTAGATCACTGCCGCCGTCCATTAGGACCCTTGTGAAATTGTACCCACTTATTATTGGGTCTAACACCAAGGCCATCATTCCTTCGCGCCAGATATTTGTATTCTGATCCCTACGATCAAAAGTGATCGGGCAGGACAACCAAGGGTTGAGCCTAGGGGTGATGGGCTTTATGGCGCATGTGCATCAGGGTGCGTGAGTGCTTCTACCCTTTGTCACATGGATCACGTTTACTGTTTTAACCTCTGGTGGGAACTTCTACCTCTTGAGCACTGCATTGGTTTTCCCCGAAGAGGAAGGGATGATGCAGCAAAGTAGCATAAGTATTTCCCTCAGTTTTTGAGAACCAAGGTATCAATCCAGTAGGAGGCTACGCGCGAGTCCCTCGTACCTGCACAAAACAAATAAATCCTCGCAACCAACGCAAATAGGGGTTGTCAATCCCTATAAGGCCACTTACGAGAGTGAGATTTGATTGATATGATAAAGATAATATTTTTGGTATTTTTATGATAAAGATGCGAAGTAAAATAAAGGCAAAGTAAATAGCAAAGGAAATAACTAAGTAGTAGGAGATCAATATGATAAAGATAGACCCGGGGGCCATAGGTTTCACTAGTGGCTTCTCTCGAGAGCATAAGTATTCTACGGTGGGTGAACAAATTAATATTGAACAATTGACAGAATTGAGCATAGTTATGAGAAATCTAGGTATGATCATGTATATAGGCACCACGTCCGAGACAAGTAGACCGACTCCTGCCTGCATCTACTACTATTACTCCACTCATCGACCTCTATCCAGCATGCATCTAGAGTATTAAGTTAAAAACAGAGTAATGCCTTAAGCAAGATGACATGATGTAGAGGGATAGACTCATGCAATATGAAGAAAACCCCACCTTGTTATCCTCGATGGCAACAATACAATACGTGCCCTGCTGCCCCTGCTGTCACTGGGAAAGGACACCGCAAGATTGAACCCAAAGCTAAGCACTTCTCCCAGTGCAAGAAAGATCAATCTAGTAGGCCAAACCAAACTGATAATTCGAAGAGACTTGCAAAGATAACCAATCATACATAAAAGAATTCAGAGAAGATTCAAATATTATTCATAGATAGACTTGATCATAAACCCACAATTCATCGGTCTCAACAAACACACCGCAAAAAGAAGATTACATCGAATAGATCTCCACAAGAGAGGGGGAGAACATTGTATTGAGATCCAAAAAGAGAGAAGAAGCCATCTAGCTAATAACTATGGACCCGTAGGTCTGAGGTAAACTACTCACACTTCATCGAAGAAGCTATGGTGTTGATGTAGAAGCCCTCCATGATCGATGCCCCCTCCGGCGGAGCTCCGGCACAGGCCCCAAGATGGGATCTCGTGGATACAGAAAGTTACGGCAGTGGAATTAGGGTTTTGGCTCCGTATCTGATCGTTTGGGGGTACGTAGGTATATATAGGAGGAAGGAGTACGTCGGTGGAGCAACAGGGGGCCCACGAGGGTGGAGGGCACGCCTGGGGGGGGGGGGGGGGGGGTAGGCGCGCCCCCCTACCTCGTGGCCTCCTGTTTCTTTTCTTGACATAGGGTCCAAGTCTCCTGGATCATAATCTTCCTAAAAATCACGTTCCCTAAGGTTTCATTCCGTTTGGACTCCGTTTGGTATTCCTTTTCGTCGAAACCCTAAAACAGGCAAACAACAACAATTCTGGGCTGGGCCTCCGGTTAATAGGTTAGTCCCTAAAATAATATAAAAGTGGATAATAAAGCCCAATAATGTCCAAAACAGTAGATAATATAGCATGGAGCAATCAAAAATTATAGATACGTTGGAGACGTATCAAGCATCCCCAAGCTTAATTCCTGCTCGTCCTCGAGTAGGTAAATGATTAAAACAGAATTTTTTATGCGGAGTGCTACTTGGCATAATTTTAATGTAATTCTTCTTAATTGTGGTATGAATATTCAGATCCGAAAGATTCAAGACAAAAAAGTTCATATTGACATAAAAATAATAATGCTTCAAGCATACTAACTAAGCAATTATGTCTTCTCAAAATAACATGGCTAAAGAAAGTTATCCCTACAAAATCATATAGTCTGGCTATGCTCCATCTTCACCACACAAAATATTTAAATCATGCACAACCCTGATGACAAGCCAAGCAATTGTTTCATACTTTTGACATTCTCAAAACCTTTTCAATTTTCATGCAATACATGAGCGTGAGCCATGGACATAGCACTATAGGTGTAATATAATGGTGGTTGTAGAGAAGACAAAAAGGGAGAAGATAGTCTCACATCAACTAGGCGTATCAACGGGCTATGGAGATGCCCATCAATAGATATCAATGTGAGTGAGTAGGGATTTCCATGCAACGGATGCACTAGAGCTATAAGTATATGAAAGCTCAAAAAGAAACTAAGGTGCCGGAGAAGACCAAGAAGAAGGCCAAGGAACCCGAAAGAGGCATTAACTGTCCGGCCCCTCTGCCCGAAGACCCTGCGGATGCTCTCCTGACGGAGATGCGGACTCCGGCTCCTTACGAGGTGCCGGAGAAGACCAAGAAGAAGGCCAAGGAACCCGAAAGAGTTCCCGGCGCCAGGTGGTATCGGACTCATCGTCCGATAACTCCAAGACGCACTCCTCCCATGAAAACGAGGAGGCGGAAGATGAAGACTCTCCCCCTCCAGCCAGGGGAGACAAGAAAAGGAAGGTCGCCCCAACCGGGGAGGCCGAAGGGTCCAAGAAGGGAAGGACTGTCCTTCCGGACTGTTCCACCATCGCCGCCGACGGCGAAGACAAGTGGTTACTCAGGGCCAAGCCCCTGGCAAAGTAGTAAGTATTCAGATACCAGAGTAACTCATAGCAAACTTTTATCGCACTGCTCCTCCTAACGTCGAATATGATCGTGCAGTCCGCCCCGAGCCCGTATCGACGTATCCTCGTCGGACGGTTCCTTGGGCTCGTCGGATATGGATAGCGATCCACTTCCATCCGCATCCTCTCCTCGCCCTACGGACAATGCCTAGGTATTGTCTCAAGGGGCACCGAGCCGAGGGGAGGTAGTCCCGGAGGCGCCTCAAGGCGAACTTCCGGACTCCTGGCGCGAAGGGAGCAAGACTCCCAAGGGCTCCGAGTTCGGCCCCCAGTCGAATGCTGCGCCGGAACCCCCAGTGGTTCCGGGCTCCGGTAGGCGGCCCCCTTCCAAGAGGGGCAAGCCGCCCGTGCCGGTGATCTCTGTCCATCCAAAGGCACCGGACAACCTGTTGGGGATCGTAGCAGAAATTTAAAATTTTCTACGCATCACCAAGATCAATCTATGGAATAATCTAGCAACGAGGGAGAGGGAGTGCATCTTCATACCCTTGAAGATCGCTAGGCGGAAGCATTGCAAGACCGCGGTTGGTGGAGTTGTACACGCAACGATTCAGATCGCGGGCGATTCCGATCTAAGCGCCGAACAACGGCGCCTCCGCGTTCAACACACGTACAACCCGGTGACATCTCCCGCGCCTTGATCCAGAAAGGAGAGAGGGAGAGGTTGGGGAAGACTCTGTCCAGCAGCAGCACGACGGCGTGGTGATGGTGGAGGAGCGTGGCACGCCAGCAGGGCTTCGCCAAGCACTGCAAGAGACGAGGAGGAGAAGGTATTGGAGGGGAGGGGGCTGCGCCAAATGCAAGGGTCAGGCCACCCTCCCACCCCTCCACTATTTATAGGTGGGGAGAGAGGGGGCCGGCCCCCTAGATCCCATCTAGGGTTGGGGCGGCGGCCAAGGGGGGGAGGAGTGCCTCCCAAGTCAAGTGGAGGCCCTCCCCCTTAGGGTTTCCCCTCCCCCATGCGCATGGGCCTTGGGGGGGCTGGTGCCCCTGGCCCATTAAGGCTAGGGAGCCCCCTTCAGCCCATGCTGCTGTATTGGATGTGGTGGAACATTTTCCGGACCTCCGGACCCCTCCGGAATCCTCCGGAACCTTCCGGAAGCTTCCCGATACAATGCCGGAAAACCCGAACTTTTCTTGAAACCCGAACGACAACTTTCCATATATAAATCTTTACCTCCGGACCATTCCGGAACTCCTCGTGACGTCCGGGATCTCATCCGAGACTCCAAACAACATTCGGTAACCACGTACAAACTCTCCCTATATGTAACGCCCCGAGACTTATGTGCCACGTGTCTTCCTGTTATTCGCGGTTGTTGCCTTGTCATTGCTTGCGTGTCATGCATTGCATATCATGTCATCATGTGCATTTCATTTGCATACGTGTTCGTCTCATGCATCCGAGCTTTTTCCCCGTTGTCCGTTTTGCATTCCGGCGCTCCGTTCTCCTCCGGTGGTCATTTCTACCTTTCTTTCATGTGTGGGGATTAAACATTTCCGGATTGGACCAAGACTTGCCAAGCGGCCTTGGGTTACTACCGGTAGACCGCCTGTCAAGTTTCATACCATTTGGACTTCGTTTGATGCTCCAACGGTTAACCGAGGGACCGAAAAGGCCTCATGTGTGTTGCAGCCCAACACCCCTCCTATTTGACCCAAAACCCACCGAAACCCTCTCCATCATCTAGAGCGTTCGATCATGATCGCGTGGAAGAAAACCGCACCTCATTTGGACTCTCCTAGCTCTCTCTACCTATAAATATGTGACCTCCCCCAAAAATTTCGCGGTACAAACCCTAGTGTCCCCCTTCCTCGCGCCGCCGGACACGTCCACCGTGTGCCGGACATGTCCGCCACCGTCCCTCGTCCAATCCGGTGCCGCCACATCACCCTGCCGCCATCTCCACCGCGCCGGCCCTCCTGACCCAGATCGGGGCCCGCCCGAGCCCATCGGGGCCCGGACGAGCCCGCGCGCGCCGCCAACCGCACCGGACCTTGCCGGTCATCCCCGCCGCCGTCTCGTGCCATCTCGCCGAACCTCGCCGTCAGCGCCGCCGCCTCGCGCTCCACCGCGCGCTTATCGCCGCCAGGTCACCGGCCCCGTCGCGCCCTCTCCTTCCCCCTGTGCCTGCCTCACCTCTCTCTCCCTCTCCCACAGGGGTCCCTGCCATGGTCGTCCTGCCCTCGCCGTTGCCAGATCCCGCCTCCATGGACGTCGTCGTCATCCACCGCGGCCAGATCCGGGATCCATGTGCTCGGATCTGCCCATTTCCGGCACCTCCCGCGCGTCCCCGGCCTTCGCAGTCTCGCCGGAGTTCCCATGCGCCGCCGCGTCTCTGCCATGGACGCCGTTCTTCTGTTCGGGCCGAAGGAAGAGGACGAGCGCCCTCTCGTGCCCCGCTCGTTCTCTCGTGGGCCGCAGCTCCTTCCGGCCCAGCAGCGCCGGCCTGCCAGGGCTGCCCGTCCTTCCCCGTCCTGGGCCCAGCCCATTGGGTGAGCGTCCGCTATATCCCGCGCGTGCGCGTTTTAACTATTCGACGCTCACTGAAATTTCTCTAAGTCCCCGAGATTACCAGATTCATATGCCCATGTTCATCATGCCGTAACTTTGCATCCATTGCTCCGATTCATGCATATAGCATATCAAAATGTTCGTCTCTGAGAGCACATCATTTCATCTCATTGCATCATTTTCATTTGAGTTCATCTTGATGCCCGAAATGCTGTTAGAAGAGAGCTACTTGAGATAATTGTCAGATCTGCTGCTCCATTTAGATATTTGTCATTTTTGCCATGATTTATGTGTGCATGATATGCCCCTGAGCTCTACATATGTTTTGTTAAGGGTTTTGCCATCTTTCCAGAGGTGCAACCCATGTATTTTTGTGATGTGTGTGGTGACTAGCACAAGCTTGCTAAGTGAGGCACTTGGTAATGCTGATTTCAGGGACTTAGCATTTCCACAAGTCCTTGACCTATTTATCTCATATGGCCATATGTTCATGTTGTTTCCTAGTGATCCGTGCCTCTTTTGAGGATGATCAGTAAGGATGTTTTGTTAATCTTGTAGTGCTCTATCCATCCATGCTTTTGTTTGCAATTATGGAGCATCCTAGCTTGAGTCAATCGAGCTCTACTTTTGCTACTTTGTGAATCTGGGCAGATTGTGTACTAGTTAGCGATTTTGCCGATGATGTTGTAGTTGATCCGTGCATGCTATGTTATTGTTCTTGCCATGTCTAGCTTGTACTTCGTGTATTCTTGATGGGTGTATGCTTAGATTGTCATGCCTTGCTCTGTAGTGAGTGCATCGAGCTCGTTAACATGCCTACTTGATATCTGTTTTCAGCATGCTCCAGTTTTCACTAAGTCTGTAATCTGATTATGTTTTTGCCATGTTCACATGCTTGCAATTGCATTTTCTGATCCCTTTTGGCTCAAGGTCACTAAGGGACTTTTGTTAAGCTCTTTGAGTAGCTCCATTCCATGCTTTAATTTGCCATGTTCAGGTCCTGTAGCATATAGTTTTCATGCTCCGAAGAGTGCTATCTGATCTGAAATTCCAGACAAGTGTTAATTTCACTAAGTCTGAGATCTGTTTACCGTTTGCATTTTTGCCATGCTTGTTTGAACCTGTTAATGGATGAATTGGCCGTAGCTCAGTGCTAGACTTTTGTTAAGCATCATGAATGGATCCCTGCCATGTATTTTGTTGCCATGTTTCAGTGCTGTAGCATGTTCATCTCGTTGCATTTAGATGGCTACTCGCTGTAAATCGCAGATCGGTGCCATATTTGAATTGCTTGCCATTTCCAAATCGTAACTCCGATTACAGTGATCTTTATATCGTTTTCAAGTGATTTCACCTCACCTTTGCAGTGGCACACTTGGATTTCCAAGTTGAGGCCAGGTTCATGCATTCCTTGTCAAATCTTGCATATACATCGCATACCGCATCTCGCATATCATACCATGTTCATGAGTTGGTTGTTTACTATGTTGTGTGCTTCTTTCCGGTGTTTGCTTCTTCGGGTTGGTCCCGGTAACGTCGGTTTGTGAGGACCCGTTCGTCTACGTCCATTTGTCTTCTTCATGGACTCGTTCTTCTTCCTTGCGGGATTTCAGGCAAGATGATCATACCCTCGAAATCACTTCTATCTTTGCTTGCTTAGTTGCTCGCTCTTTTGCTATGCCTATGCTGCGATACCTACCACTTGCTTATCATGCCTCCCATATTGTTGAACCAATCCCCTAACCCACCTTGTCCTAGCAAACCTTTGTTTGGCTATGTTACCGCGTTGCTCAGCCCCTCTTATAGCGTTGTTAGTTGCAGGTGAAGATTGAAGTTTGTTCCTTGTTGGAACATGGAGATCATTCCTTTATAGAACATGTCTACTTGTTGGGATATCACAATATATATTATTTAATTAATGCATCTATACACTTGGTAAAGGGTGGAAGGCTCGGCCTTATGCCTGGTGTTTTGTTCCAACTCTTGCCGCCCTAGTTTTCGTCATATCGGTGTTATGTTCCCGGATTTTGCGTTCCTTACGCGGTTGGGTTATAATGGAAACCCCCTGATAGTTCGCCTTGATTAAAGCTTTTCGAGCAATGCCCAACATTGGTTTTACTATTTGCCACCTAGCCTTTTCTTTTCCCTTGGGAGTCGCGCTCCTGAGGGTCATCATTATTTTACCTCCCCCGGGCCAGTGCTCCTCTGAGTGTTGGTCCAACCTGTCAGCTGCCGTTGGCCACCAGGGGCAACTCTGGGCTGGCCTACCCGTACCTAAGACAATCTGAGTGTGCCCTGAGAAAGAGATATGTGCAGCTCCTATCGGGATTTGTCGGCACATTCGGGCGGTGTTGCTGGATTTGTTTTAACCTGTCAAAGTGTCTTGAAGAACCGAGGTACCGAGCCTGATCGGAACGTCTCAGGAGGATGTCTATTCCTTTGTTGACCGTGAGAGCTTGTCATGGGCTAAGTTGGGACACCCCTGCAGGGATTTGAACTTTCGAAAGCCGTGCTCGCGGTTATGGGCAGATGGGAATTTGTTAACGTCCGGTTGTAGAAAACCTGAAGTTGACCTTAATTAAAATGTATCAACCGCGTGTGTAACTGTGATGGTCTCTTTCTGGTGGAGTTATGCTTGACGTAGGTTGTTTTAGGATCACTTCTTGATCATAGTTTCTCGACCGTGCTTTTCCTTCTCTTCTCGCTCTCGTTTGCGTATGTTAGCCACCATATATGCTAGTCGCTTGCTGCAGCTCCACCTCATACCTTTTATCTTACCCATAAGCTTAAATAGTCTTGATCGCGAGGGTGCGAGATTGCTGAGTCCCCGTGGCTCACAGATACTTCCAAAACCAGCTTGCAGGTGCCGATGAGTCCGTGCAGATGACGCAACCAAGCTCAGGAGGAGCTCGATGAAGACTTTGTCCGTTGTGTTGTTTCGTTCTAGTTGATCAGTAGTGGAGTCCAGTTGGGGTCGATTGGGGACCTTATCGCATTTGGAGTTCTTCCTTTATTTTGGTTCCGTAGTTGGACCTTGATTGTATTTGGATGTTGTAATGCTTTATTCATGTAATTGTGTGAAGTGGCGATTGTAAGCCAACTATGTATCTCTTTCCCTTATGTATTACATGGGTTGTGTGAAGATTACCTCACTTGCGACATTGCTTTCAATACGGTTATGCCTCTAAGTCGTGCTTCAACACGTAGGAGATATAGCCGCATCGAGGGCGTTACAAGTTGGTAATCAGAGCCTTCCCCGACCTTAGGAGCCCCATTGCTTGATCATTTTTAGCAGCCGAGTTGTGTCTAGAAAAATGTTTTTGAGTCATTTAGGAATTATATATCGGAGAGTTTAGGAATTCTTTTTACTTCCCAGTCTCCTCATCGCTCTGGTAAGGCATCCTGATGTAGAGTTTTGACTCTTCTCTTGTCAAATTTCACTAAAAAAAATTTAGGATCACGCGGGTATCTTGGAATCGTTCCGATGGTTTTATGACGAGAACATTGTCTTGGTGCCTCCTGTCAGGGGTTTTGTGGAAGTGTCCCGGGGAGTTGAGCTCTGAGGTGTTGTCGTCATAATTTTATCGTTGCAGTTCTGGTATACCTGAGTTTAGTACGCCGACATCGAAAATCTCTTTTATGCAGTTGTTGGTGAGATAACCTCGACGCCACCTAGTACTGGGGCGGGAGTTCGGGAGTATTGCCATAACTTGTATAACGGATACTTTTCGAAGGTTGAGGTAGATGATTTCCGAAGGTTTCTTGGTTATGTGTTGAAGGATGGATACAGCTGGATGTAGGATTTGCTAGTTTGGGTGAGATATTATGCTTCCCCTGTATCCCCAACACCTGATTGCATAACCAGAAAATTTCGGGAGTTTATAAGTGGGAATTCAAGTAGCTCCTAGGATATCTTTCCGACAGATGTATGATATGAAATTGGGGTTCGACGTCTAGTGGTCCGCCTATTCACGGTCGGTTTTACAGTGGTCTCGTTGTGTCTTAAAGAGTCCTTGGCTATGCCGACTCGGGGATGCTTCGTATGTCATGTGCACTGCCTTGTACATGATGGTGCTGTACGATCGAGCCCGTGTAGGCCCCTCCACGAAAACTTCGGACGAAATCTCTATCATATGTTTGTTCCGGCTTATTCTGCAAGCCAATCTTTTGTTTTGTTTTGAGTTGTGGTATTCGGGTTGCTTCGAAGTCAAATGTTGATTCCATACCGTCCCCAAATGGTGTTCTCATATTCCTATGTGAATACTAATCCTTCTCGGTCATCGAGTCTGTCATGTCAATCCTGTTCAACCGGTGTGTTTTCTCTTCAAGTGGATCCGATCATTTCAACATCAGCAAGATCAATTATCATTTCTTCTCAATGGTGTTCGTTTCGTTTTCAACAGTGTTTTCCCACCCTCCCACCCTTGTTTTCTTGAAGGATTCAGAATTCTTGATCAAGTATCCATCTTATTGATGTGAAGTCTCTCCATTCTTTTCCTTTAATGTTCTTATCCGGTGATTCTCATGAAGTTTCTAACGGAGCTTCTAGTTCGTCATTCCTCATTCCTTTTCTTTTCCGGTGGATCCAATTCAAGCTTTCGGTGTTGATCATATTATTTTCTTTATTTCAAATGCTTTTCTCGTGCCGGTGCACCTCATAACCATTCATTTCTCGCTATTCAATTGTTCCGGAGTGCTGAAGATGTCTCAAAGGTTCGTGCTTCCACTCTGCATTCGTTAAAGCTCTTTCGAGGATGTTCCCTCATTCAAGTCATTTAATTCAATCGGTGCTTTCTCTCTTTTGAATTGTTCTACGGTGTTTCTTTTGAGTGGGCCCTAACCCACAGGTCTTTTCCCAGGATCTTTCCTGACTCTTCTAATTTTTTCCCGGAGTTACTCACAAATTCTTTTCGAAGTTTGACATAAGAATGAATTATCATCAGTCAAATGTCCTTCTCCAAGATCTTTCAAATTCATTTCATCGTTGATTCAACTTTTATATTCTTCTTTATTCCGGTGCCTCAACAATTCATGGTGGTGTTTCTCGTCGTAATTCTCAGATTTTGAAGACCGAAGAAGAGTTTTTCCTCCATATCTTGCTTCATTCTCTTCAAGATTCGTGGCTCTAGTTTGTTGCCATCCTCTCATAATTATTTTCGATTGTGAAAATTCTTTTCACCTATCCGGAGCAATTCAGGAGCCTTTTCAGTTTGATCATCCGGAGGCCATCATCTCAGAAATATTCATCTCAGCTTTCAGCTATCATTCTCCAAATTTTACCGGAGCTTCGTTCAAATGATCCTTAATCAGGTCGTCATCTCTTTGTTCTCATGGATCTAAATTCTCTCAAGCATCTTTGTTTAATTGCTAATTTTTCCCGGTGTTTCTTCATGTTTTATTCGTTCTTTTTCAATTCTTACGGTGGTTCGTTCAAGAGTTTTTCTTCCTTCGTGTATCATATCAATTCATTCGTGTTTTCAAATTCTACCGGGGTTTTTCGTTGAAGGCATTCTCAAGTTAACGCTATATATATCTTAATCCTTTCTAAGAGAATAAGTAGTATGCCAATTCCATTGCTTGTCATCAATTTTAAATTGGTGAAGGATACGCATAATGTAATTCTTATTTTTGTTTCATCGAGTTTATTTAATTCCTGTTTTCCGGAGTGGTTCATCATACTTATTCTTGGTTTCAAGTTCTCATCTTTCTTCCCCGGAGTTCCAAGCTCTCGCAATTATGTAATCACTGAGATCTATCAAAAAACTTTACAAGGATTCACCTTGTGTTTTTCAACTTCTCTCTCCTTTCGTTTGATCATTCCTTTGTTTACCGGAGTTCTTCATGGAGGCTCTACATGGTGGTTCATCAAGGATTTATTTCCTTCTCGAAGTGTTCATTGAGATTCTTTCCTAAGGAGCTCAAGTATTCTTCATCTTGCTTCCGGAGTGCATTTCTGTCTACCGTATCATTGGAGGTGGTATTACGTCATTCTTGATAATTTGAGTTCATGATTCACATGTTGTCAAGATTGGGATATTTTAAATCCATCAATCTCATCATTGGAGTTATCTTGGGCTATATTTCACCTAAAACCATCCCTAGGATTGTTGCTATTTATGGTGCTCATATAGGACCCAAGTTCTTCTTTCATCCTTTCGGTGAAATAAGCTTTCTCGTCTCCTTGTTCATACCAATCCAATTCTTTTCCTGTGAGTGGCAGGTTGTCACCTCATAATTTGAGATGTATTCCATAAGACCATATCAAGCTTACTATTTTTTTCTATGTGGGTTGTCACAACAACTCCGTTCAACCCTTCTCCTAAAGATGCCTTTTCAAGCTCTTTTGTAGCAGAAGTTGGCATTGTCTTCTATATTCGTTTGTCTCAATTATCTTTATTCTATTCTTTCTCCTAGAGGTCTATTGATGTTGCTCTTCTCAACCCATCATCTCGTTTGTCTAACATCATGTTCTTTTCATGATTGTCCACTTAACCGGAGTGTCGTGCCCTCTTTTCAAGTTCTATCACCTTATCAATTCTTATTCTATTGCTTTCTTTTCAGCTGGAGTGCTGCCCGAATTTGGTCTTCCTTGATCCCCTTCCTTAACCAGCGTGCTTTCAATATATATCTTCCCTTCAACCTCAAGGTTTTCGCAATGCTCTTTGTCCCTCTTTTCTAACAAAGTGTTTTTCACTTTGTTGATCTCCGTTGTATTATTCTTTTCTATTTGTTCAACCTCTCAAGGATCGTGGTTTCACTCGTTTGTCAAAGAAGCAACTTAGTTTTACCTCTTCTTTATCTCTTCTGTTTTCCCTCCGGTGCCATCCTAGATCTCGGGACGAGATCCTCTCGTAGTGGTGGAGTGTTGTAACGCCCTGAGACTGATGTGCCACGTGTCTTCCTGTTATTCGCGGTTGTTGCCTTGTCATTGCTTGCGTGTCATGCATTGCATATCATGTCATCATGTGCATTTCATTTGCATACGTGTTCGTCTCATGCATCCGAGCTTTTTGCCCGTTGTCCGTTTTGCATTCCGGCACTCCGTTCTCCTCCGGTGGTCATTTCTACCTTTCTTTCATGTGTGGGGATTAAACATTTCCGGATTGGAACAAGACTTTCCAAGCGGCCTTGGGTTACTACCGGTAGACGGCCTGTCAAGTTTCGTACCATTTGGACTTCGTTTGATGCTCCAACGGTTAACCGAGGGACCGAAAAGGCCTCGTGTGTGTTGCAGCCCAACACCCCTCCTATTTGGCCCAAAACCCACCGAAACCCTCTCCATCATCTAGAGCGTTCGATCACGATCGCGTGGCCGAAAACCGCACCTCATTTGGACTCTCCTAGCACTCTCTACCTATAAATATGTGGCCTCCCCCAAAAATTTCGCGGTACAAACCCTAGTCTCCCCCTTCCTCACGCCGCCGGACACGTCCACCGTGTGCCGGACATGTCCGCCACCGTCCCTCGTCCAATCCGGCGCCGCCACGTCCCCCCGCCGCCGTCTCCACCGTGCCGGCCCTCCTGACCCAGATCGGGGCCCGCCCGAGCCCATCGGGGCCCGGACGAGCCCGCGCGCGCCGCCAACCGCACCGGACCTTGCCGGTCATCCCCGCCGCCGTCTCGTGCCATCTCGCTGGACCTCGCCGTCAGCGCCGCCGCCTCGCGCTCCACCGCGCGCCGCTCGCCGCCAGGTCACCGGCCCCGTCGTACCCTGTCCTTCTCCCTGTGCCTGCCTCACCTCTCTCTCCCTCTCCCACAGGGGTCCCTGCCATGGTCGTCCCGCCCTCGCCGTTGCCAGATCCCACCTCCATGGACGTCGTCGTCATCCACCGCAGCCAGATCCGGGATCCACGTGCTCGGATCTGCCCATTTTCGGCATCTCCCGCGCATCCCCAGCCTTCACAGTCTCGCCGGAGTTCCCATGCGCCGCCGCGTCTCTGCCATGGACGTCGTTCTTCTGTTCGGGCCGAAGGAAGAGGACGAGTGCCCTCTCGGGCCCCGCTCGTTCTCTCGTGGGCCGCAGCTCCTTCCGTCCCAGCAGCGCCGGCCTGCCAGGGCTGCCCGTCCTTCCCTGTCCTGGGCCCAGCCCATTGGGTGAGCGTCCGCTATATCCCGCGCATGCGCGTTTTAACTATTCGACGCTCACTGAAATTTCTCTAAGTCCCCGAGATTACCAGATTCATATGCCCATGTCCATCATGCCGTAACTTTGCATCCGTTGCTCCGATTCATGCATATAGCATATCAAAATGTTCGTCTCTGAGAGCACATCATTTCATCTCATTGCATCATTTTCATTTGAGTTCATCTTGATGCCCGAAATGCTGTTAGAAGAGAGCTACTTGAGATAATTGTCAGATCTGCTGCTCCATTTAGATATTTGTCATTTTTGCCATGATTTATGTGTGCATGATATGCCCCTGAGCTCTACATATGTTTTGTTAAGGGTTTTGCCATCTTTCCAGAGGTGCAACCCATGTACTTTTGTGATGTGTGTGGTGACTAGAACAAGCTTGCTAAGTGAGGCACTTGGTAATGCTGATTTCAGGGACTTAGCATTTCCATAAGTCCTTGACCTGTTTATCTCATATGGCCATATGTTCATGTTGTTTCCTAGTGATCCGTGCCTCTTTTGAGGATGATCAGTAAGGATGTTTTGTTAATCTTGTAGTGCTCTATCCATCCATGCTTTTTTTTGCAATTATGGGGCATCCTAGCTTGAGTCAATCGAGCTCTACTTTTGCTACTTTGTGAATCTGGGCAGATTGTCTACTAGTTAGCGATTTTGCCAATGATGTTGTAGTTGATCCGTGCATGCTATGTTATTGTTCTTGCCATGTCTAGCTTGTACTTCGTGTATTCTTGATGGGTGTATGCTTAGATTGTCATGCCTTGCTCTGTAGTGAGTGCATCGAGCTAGTTAACATGCCTACTTGATATCTGTTTTCAGCATGCTCCAGTTTTCACGAAGTCTGTAATCTGATTATGTTTTTGCCATGTTCACATGCTTGCAATTGCATTTTCTGATCCCTTTTGGCTCAAGGTCACTAAGGGACTTTTGTTAAGCTCTTTGAGTAGCTCCATGCCATGCTTTAATTTGCCATGTTCAGGTCCTGTAGCATATAGTTTTCATGCTCCGAAGAGTGCTATCTGATCTGAAATTCCAGACAAGTGTTAATTTCACTAAGTCGGAGATCTGTTTACCGTTTGCATTTTTGCCATGCTTGTTTGAACCTGTTAATGGATGAATTGGCCGTAGCTCAGTGCTAGACTTTTGTTAAGCATCATGAATGGATCCCTGCCATGTATTTTGTTGCCATGTTTAAGTGCTGTAGCATGTTCATCTTGTTGCATTTAGATGGCTACTCGCTGTAAATCGCAGACCGGTGCCATATTTTAATTGCTTGCCATTTCCAAATCGTAACTCCGATTACGGTGATCTTTATATCGTTTTCAAGCGATTTCACCTCACCTTTCCAGTGGCACACTTGGATTTCCAAGTTGAGGCCAGGTTCATGCATTCCTTGTCAAATCTTGCATATACATTGCATACCGCATCTCGCATATCATACCATGTTCATGAGTTGGTTGTTTACTATGTTGTGTGCTTCTTTCCGGTGTTTGCTTCTTCGGGTTGGTCCCGGTAACGTCGCGTTTGTGAGGACCCGTTCGTCTATGTCCGTTTGTCTTCTTCATGGACTCGTTCTTCTTCCTTGCGGGATTTCAGGCAAGATGATCATACCCTCGAAATCACTTCTATCTTTGCTTGCTTAGTTGCTCGCTCTTTTGCTATGCCTATGCTGCGATACCTACCACTTGCTTATCATGCCTCCCATATTGTTGAACCAAGCCCCTAACCCACCTTGTCCTAGCAAACCTTTGTTTGGCTATGTTACCGCGTTGCTCAGCCCCTCTTATAGCGTTGTTAGTTGCAGGTGAAGATTGAAGTTTGTTCCTTGTTGGAACATGGAGATCATTCCTTTATAGAACATGTCTACTTGTTGGGATATCACAATATATATTATTTAATTAATGCATCTATACACTTGGTAAAGGGTGGAAGGCTCGGCCTTATGCCTGGTGTTTTGTTCCAACTCTTGCCGCCCTAGTTTTCGTCATATCGGTGTTATGTTCCCGGATTTTGCGTTCCTTACGCGGTTGGGTTATAATGGAAACCCCTTGATAGTTCGCCTTGATTAAAGCTTTTCGAGCAATGCCCAACATTGGTTTTACCATTTGCCACCTAGCCTTTTCTTTTCCCTTGGGAGTCGCGCTCCTGAGGGTCATCATTATTTTACCTCCCCCGGGCCAGTGCTCCTCTGAGTGTTGGTCCAACCTGTCAGCTGCCGCTGGCCACCAGGGGCAACTCTGGGCTGGCCTACCCGTACCTAAGACAATCTGAGTGTGCCCTGAGAAAGAGATATGTGCAGCTCCTATCGGGATTTGTCAGCACATTCGGGCGGTGTTGCTGGATTTGTTTTAACCTGTCGAAGTGTCTTGAAGAACCGAGGTACCGAGCCTGATCGGAACGTCTCGGGAGGAGGTCTATTCCTTCGTTGACCGTGAGAGCTTGTCATGGGCTAAGTTGGGACACCCGTGCAGGGATTTGAACTTTTGAAAGCCGTGCCCGCGGTTATGGGCAGATGGGAATTTGTTAACGTCTAGTTGTAGAAAACCTGAAGTTGACCTTAATTAAAATGTATCAACCGCGTGTGTAACCGTGATGGTCTCTTTCCGGCGGAGTCCGGGAAGTGAACACGGTGTTGGAGTTATGCTTGACGTAGGTTGTTTTAGGATCACTTCTTGATCATAGTTTCTCGACCGTGCTTTGCCTTCTCTTCTCGCTCTCGTTTGCGTATGTTAGCCACCATATATGCTAGTCGCTTGCTGCAGCTCCACCTCATACCTTTTATCTTACCCATAAGCTTAAATAGTCTTGATCGCGAGGGTGCGAGATTGCTGAGTCCCCGTGGCTCACAGATACTTCCAAAACCAGCTTGCAGGTGCCGATGAGTCCGTGCAGATGAAGCAACCAAGCTCAGGAGGAGCTCGATGAATACTTTGTCCGTTGTGTTGTTTCGTTCTAGTTGATCAGTAGTGGAGCCTAGTTGGGGTCGATCGGGGACCTTGTCGCATTTGGGGTTCTTCTTTTATTTTGGTTCCGTAGTCGGACCTTGATTGTATTTGGATGTTGTAATGCTTTATTGATGTAATTGTATGAAGTGGCGATTGTAAGCCAACTATGTATCTCTTTCCCTTATGTATTACATGGGTTGTGTGAAGATTACCTCACTTGCGACATTGCTTTCAATGCGGTTATGCCTCTAAGTCGTGCTTCGACACGTAGGAGATATAGCCGCATCGAGGGCGTTACACTATAACCTAGCGTCATCGGACCTTAAGTGTGTAGACCCTACGGGCTCGGGAATCATGCAGACATGACCAACACATCTCTCTGGTCAATAACCAACAGCGGGATCTGGATACCCATGTTGGCTCCCACATGTTCCACGATGATCTCATCGGATGAACCACGATGTCAAGGATTCAATCAATCCCGTATACAATTCCCTTTGTCTACCTGTATAGTACTTGCCCGAGATTCGATCGTCGGTATCCCAATACCGTGTTCAATCTCATTACCGACAAGTCTCTTTACTCGTTCCGTAACACATCATCCCGTGATCAACCCTTTGGTCACATTATGCACATTATGATGATGTCCTACCTAGTGGGCCTAGAGATACCTCTCCGTTTACACGGAGTGACAAATCCCAGTCTCGATTCGTGCCAACCCAACAGACACTTTCGGAGATACCCACAGTGCACCTTTATAGCCACCCAGTTATGTTGTGACGTTTGGCACACCCAAAGCATTACTACGGTATCCGGGAGTTGCACAATCTCATGGTCTAAGGAAATGATACTTGACATTAGAAAAGCTTTAGCATACGAACTATACGATGTTGTGCTAAGCTTAGGATTGGGTCTTGTCCATCACATCATTCTCCTAATGATGTGATCCTGTTATCAACGACATCCAATGTCCATGGTCAGGAAACCATGACCATCTATTTATCAACGAGCTAGTCAACTAGAGGCTTACTAGGGACATGTTGTGGTCTATGTATTCACACATGTATTACGGTTTCCAGTTAATACAATTATAGCATGAACAATAGACAATTATCATGAACAAGAAAATACAATAATAACCATTTTATTATTGCCTCTAGGGCATATTTCCAACAGTCTCCCACTTGCACTAGAGTCAATAATCTAGTTCACATCACTATGTCATTGTAATGAATCCAACACCCATGGGGTTTGTTCATATCTTGCTTGTGAGAGTGGTTTATCAGTCGATGGTTCTGAACCTTTCAGATCCATGTGTGCTTTTACAAATCTCTATGTCATCTTGTAGATGCAGCTACCCCGTGCTACTTGGAGCTATTCCAAATAACTGTTCTACTATACGAATCCGGTTTACCACTCAGAGTCATCTGGATTAGTGTCAAAGTTTGCATCGACGTAACCATTTACGACGAACTCTTTTACCACCTCCATAATTGAGAAAATTCCTTAGTCCACTAGTTACTAAGGATAAGTTCGACCGCTGTCATGTGATCCATTCCTGGATCACTCTTGTACCCCTTGACTGACTCATGGCAAGGGACACTTCAGGTGCGGTACACAGCATAGCATACTATAGAGCCTACGTCTAAAGCATAGGGGATGACCTTCGTCCTTTCTCTCTCTTCTGCCGTGGTCGGGTCTTGAGTCTTTACTCAATACTCACACCTTGTAACACAGCTAAGAACTCCTTCTTTGCTGATCCATTTTGAACTCCTTCAAAATCTTGTCACGGTATGTATTCATTTGAAAGTACTATTAAGCGTTTTTGATCTATCCTTATAGATCTTGATGCTCAATGTTCAAGTAGCTTAATCCAGGTTTTCCATCGAAAAACACTTTTCAAATAACCCTGCATGCTTTCCAGAAATTCTACATCATTTTTGATCAACAACATATACTCATCAAAAATTCTATAGTGCTCCCACTCACTTCTTTGGAAAAACAAGTTTCTCATAAACTTTGTATAAACCCAAAATCTTTGATCATCTCATCAAAGCGTACATTCTAATTCCGAGATGCTTACTCCAGTCCTTAGAAGGATTTCTCGAGCTTTGCATACTTGTCAGCATCTTTCAGGATTGACAAAACCTTCTGGCTGTATCACATGCAACCTTTCCTCAAGAAAAATATCGAGGAAACAATGTTTTGACATCCTATCTGCAAGATTTCATAAATAATGCAGTAACTGCTAACATAATTCCAACAGACTCTTAGCATCGCTACGAGTGAGAAAGTCTCATCATAGTCAACTCCTTGAACTTGTCGGGAAACATCTTAACGACAAGTCAAGGTTTCTTAATGGTGACACTTACCATCATTGTCTGTCTTCCTTTTAAAATCCATCTGCACCTAACAGCCTTATGGCCATCAAGTAGTTCTTTCAAAGTCTATACTTTGTTTTATACATGGATCCTCTCTCGGATTTTACGGCCTCGAGCCATTCATCGGAATTCGGGCCCACCTTCGCTTCCCCATAGCTCATAGGTTCATTGTTGTCTAGCAACATGACTTCCAAGACAGGATTACGTACCACTCTGAAGTAGTACATATCCTTGTCGACCTATGAGTTTTGGTAGTGACTTGATCCGAAGTTTCATGATCACTGTCATAAGCTTCCACTTCAATTGGCATAGGTGCCACAGGAACAACTTCCCGTGCCCTGCTACACACTAGTTGAAGTGACGGTTCAATAACCTCATCAAGTCTCCACCATCCTCCCACTCAATTCTTTCGAGAGAAACTTTTCCTCGAGAAAGGACCCGTTTCTAGAAACAATCACTTTTGCTTCTGGATCTGAAATAGGAGGTATACCCAACTATTTTGGGTATTCTATGAAGATGCATTTATCCGCTTTGGGTTCGAGCTTATCAGCCTGAAACTTTTTCACATAAGCATTGCAGCCCCAAACTTTTAAGAAACGATAGCTTAGGTTTCTCCCAACCATAATTCATACGGTGTTGTCTCAACGGAATTGTGTGGTGCCCTTTTTAAAGTGAATGCGGTTGTCTCTAATGCCTAACACATAAACGATAGTGGTATTTCGATAAGAGACATCATGGTATGCACCATATCCAATAGGGTGCATTTATGATGTCTGGACACACCATCACACTATGGTGGTCCCGGCGGTATTAGTTGTGAAACAATTTCCACAATGTCTTAATTGTGTGCCAAACTCGTAACTCAGATATTCATCTCTATGATCATATCATAGACATTTTTTCATCTTGTCATGACGATCTTCAACTTCACTCTGAAATTACTTAAACCTTTCAATAATTCAGACTTGTGTTTCGTCAAGTAAATATACTCAGCATCTACTCAAATCATCTATGAAGTAAGAACATAACGATATCCACTGCGTGCCTCAGCACTTATTGGACTGCACACATCAAAATGTATTACTTCCAACAAGTTGCTTTCTTGTTCCATCTTACTGAAAACGAGGCCTTTCAGTCATCTTGCCCATGTGGTATGATCTGCATGTCTCAAGTGATTCAAAATCAAGTGAGTCCAAACGATCCATCTGCATGGAGTTTCTTCATGCATATCTACCAATAGACATGGTTCGCATGTCTCAATCTTTTCAAAATGAGTGAGTCCAAAGATCCATCAACATGGAGCTTCTTCATGCGTTTTATACCAATATGACTCAAATTGCAGTGCCACAAGTATGTGGTACTATCATTACTATCTTATATCTTTTGGCATGAACATGTGTATCACTACGATCGAGATTCGATGAACCATTCATTTTAGGTGCAAGACCATTGAAGGTATTATTCAAATAAACAGAGTAACCATTATTCTCCTTAAATGAATAACTGTATTGCGATAAACATAATCCAATCATTTCTATGCTCAACGCAAACACCAAATAATAATTATTTAGGTTTAACACCAATCTCGATGGTAGAGGGAGCATGCGATGCTTGATCATATCAACCTTGGAAACACTTCCAACACATATCGTCATCTCACCTTCAGCTAGTCTCCGTTTATTCTGTAGGCTTTTATTTCGAGTTACTAACACTTAGCAACCGAACCGGTATCTAATACCCTGCCACTACTAGGAGTACTAGTAAAGTACATATTTAATATATGTCCAATACATACTTCTGTCAACCTTGCCAGCCTTCTCATCTACCAAGTATCTAGGGTGGTTCTGCTCCAGTGACCGTTCCCCTCATTACAGAAGCACTTAGTCTCGGGTTTGGTTCAACCTTGGGTTTCTTCACTAGAGCAACAACTGATTTGCCATCTCATGAAGTATCCCTTCCTTGCCCTTGCCCTTCTTGAAACTAGTGGTTTTACTAACCATCAACAATTGATGCTCCTATTTGATTTCTACTTTCGCAGTGTCGCGAATAGCTCAAGGATCATCATATCTATCCCTGATATGTTATAGTTTATCACCAAGCTCTAGTAGCTTAGTGGCAGTGACTTTGGAGAACCATCACTATCTCATCTGGAAGATCAACTCCCACTCGATTCAAGCGATTGTAGAACTCATACAATCTGAGCACACGCTCAACGATTGAGCTTTTCTCCTTAGTTTGCAGGCTTAGGAAACTTGTCAGAGGTCTCATACCTCTTGACGTGGGCACTAGCCTGAAATCCCAATTTCAGTCCTTGGAACATCTCATATGTTCTGTGATGTTTCAAAAAACGTCTTTGGTGCCTCAATTCTAAACCATTTAGCATTACGCACTGAACTATCATGTAGTCATCAAAACGTGTATGTCAGATGTTCGCAACATCCACAACCGATGCTCGAGGTTCAGCTCACTGAGCGGTGCATTAAGGACATAATCCTTCTGCGCAGCAATGAGGACAATCCTCAGTTTACGGACCCAGTCCGCATAATTGCTACTATCAAGTTTCACCTAAATCTTCTCTAGGAACATATCTAAAACAGTAGAACTATAGCGCAAGCTACGACATAATTTGCAAAGACCTTTTGACTATGTTCATGATAATTAAGTTCATCTAATCAAATTATTTAATGTACTCCCACTTAGATAGACATCCCTCTAGTCATCTAAGTGATACATGATCCGAGTCAACTAAGCCGTGTCCGATCATCACGTTAGACGGACTAGTCATCATCGGTGAACATCTTCATGTTGATCGTATCCACTATATGACTCATGTTCGACCTTTCGGTCTTCCGTGTTCCGAGGCCATGTCTGTACATGCTAGGCTCATCAAGTTAACCTAAGTGTATTGCGTGTGTAAATCCGGCTTACACCCATTGTATGCGAACGTTAGAACCTATCACACCTGATCATCACGTGGTGCTTCGGAACAACGGACCTTAGCAACGGTGCACAGTTAGGGGGAACACTTTCTTGAAATTATGGCGAGGGATCATCTTATTTATGCTACCGTCGTTCTAAGCAAATAAGATGTAAAACATGATAAACATCACATGCAATCAAATAGTGACATGATATGGCCAATATCAGTTTGCTCCTTTTGATCTCCATCTTCGGGGCGCCATGATCATCGTCGTCACCAGCATGACACCATGATCTCCATCATCATGATCTCCATCATCGTGTCTTCATGAAGTTGTCTCGTCAACTATTACTTCTACTACTATGGCTAACAGTTAGCGATAAAGTAAAGTAATTACATGATGTATAAGTTGACACGCAGGTCATTAATAAATTAAGACAACTCCTATGGCTCCTACCAGTTGTCATACTCATCGACATGCAAGTCGTGATTCCTATTACAAGAACATGATCAATCTCATACATCACATATATCATTCCTCACATCCTTTTGGCCATATCACATCACACGGCATATGCTGCAAAAACAAGTTATACGTCCTCTAATTGTTGTTGCAAGTTTTTTACGTGGCTGCTATAGGTTTCTAGCAAGAACATTTCTTACCTACGCCAAAACCACAACGTGATATGCCAATTTCTATTTACCCTTCATAAGGACCCTTTTCATCGAATCCGATCCGACTAAAGTGGGAGAGACAGACACCCGCTAGCCACCTTATGCAACTAGTGCATGTCAGTCGGTGGAACCAGTCTCACGTAAGCGTACGTGTAAGGTCGGTCCGGGCCGCTTCATCCCACGATGCCGCCGAATCAAGATAAGACTAGTAACGGCAAGTAAATTGACAAAATCGACGCCCACAACAACTTATGTTCTACTCGTGCATAGAAACTACGCATAGACCTAGCTCTGATACCACTGTTGGGGATCGTAGCAGAAATTTAAAATTTTCTACGCATCACCAAGATCAATCTATGGAGTAATCTAGCAACGAGGGAGAGGGAGTGCATCTTCATACCCTTGAAGATCGCTAAGCGGAAGCGTTCCAAGAACACGGTTGGTGGAGTTGTACACGCAGCGATTCAGATCGCGGTCGATTTCGATCTAAGCGCCGAACAACGGCGCCTCCGCGTTCAACACACGTACAGCCCGGTGACGTCTCCCGCACCTTGATCCAGCAAGCAGAGAGGGAGAGGTTAGGGAAGACTCCGTCCAGCAGCAACACGATGGCGTGGTGATGGTGGGGGAGCGTGGCACGCCAGCAGGGCTTTGCCAAGCACTGCAAGAGACAAGGAGGAGAAGGTATTGGAGGGGAGGGGGCTGCGCCAAGTGTAAGGGTCAGGCCACCCTCCCACCCCTCCACTATTTATAGGTGGGGAGAGAGGGGGCCGGCCCCTCTAGATCCCATCTAGGGTTGGGGTGGCGGCCAAGGGGGGGGGAGGAGTGCCTCCCAAGTCAAGTGGAGGCCCTCCCCCTTAGGGTTTCCCCTCTCCCATGCACATGGGCCTTGGGGGGGCTGGTGCCCCTGGCCCATTAAGGCTAGGGAGCCCCCTACAGCCCATGCTGCTGTATTGGACGTGGTGGAACATTTTCCGGACCTCCGGACCCCTCCGGAATCCTCCGGAACCTTCCGGAAGCTTCCCGGTACAATACCAGAAAAACCCGAACTTTTCCTGGAAACCCAACAACAACTTTCCATATATAAATCTTTACCTCCGGACCATTTCGGAACTCCTCGTGACGTCCAGGATCTCATCCGGGACTCCGAACAACATTCGGTAACCACATACAAACTTTCCCTAAAACCCTAGCGTCATCGGACCTTAAGTGTGTAGACCCTACGGGCTCGGGAATCATGCAGACATGACCGAGACATCTCTCTGGTCAATAACCAACAGCGGGATCTGGATACCCATGTTGGCTCCCACATGTTCCACGATGATCTCATCGGATGAACCACGATGTCAAGGATTCAATCAATCCCGTATACAATTCCCTTTGTCTACCTGTATAGTACTTGCCCGAGATTCGATCATCGGTATCCCAATAACGTGTTAAATCTCATTACCGACAAGTCTCTTTACTCGTTCCGTAACACATCATCCCGTGATCAACCCTTTGGCCACATTATGCACATTATGATGATGTCCTACCGAGTGGGCCTAGAGATACCTCTCCGTTTACACGGAGTGACAAATCCCAGTCTCGATTCGTGCCAACCCAACAGACACTTTCGGAGATATCCACAGTGCACCTTTATAGCCACCCAGTTACGTTGTGACATTTGGCACACCCAAAGCATTCCTACGGTATCCGGGAGTTGCACAATCTCATGGTCTAAGGAAATGATACTTGACATTAGAAAAGCTTTAGCATACGAACTATACGATCTTGTGCTAAGCTTAGGATTGGGTCTTGTCCATCACATCATTCTCCTAATGATGTGATCCCGTTAGCAACGACATCCAATGTCCATGGTCAGGAAACCATGACCATCTATTTATCAACGAGCTAGTCAACTAGAGGCTTACTAGGGACATGTTGTGGTCTATGTAATCACACATGTATTACGGTTTCCAGTTAATACAATTATAACATGAACAATAGACAATTATCATGAACAAGAAAATACAATAATAACCATTTTATTATTGCCTCTAGGGCATATTTCCAACACAACCTACTGGGAGCGCTTCGCGGCGCTTCCATTGACGAAGAGCACCGCACTATTATGAGTGCGATGATCAAGAAAGTTCAGTCCGCCAAGAGCGGACTGACTGAAGCCTGTGCCAGCCTTCTAACATGCTTTGAGGTAAGTATTTAAAATATAGGAAAATATTACCGCATAGACAGTAGCCCCTGATGCTCTGTTTGGTGTTCACAAAGAAAAGCCAAATAAAGGATCAAATAATATCCGCATGAGTCTAAATAAGTATGTCTGTATGCGTATGCAGGCTTCGCTGCTGGCCTTTGCCGCACTAACTGCGGAGGTCACCGCTCTGAAGCAGAACTTCGAGCAGTCCAAGAAAGAGCTCGGCCTTGCCAAGAGGCAGCTCGAGGAGAACAAAGGTAACTAATACCTTGTCTATATATATAGAAAAAAAGGATATGGTTGCAAAATGATAGGATCATCATGGATGTGCCAGGGGCCACGACCGAAGTGGCGACCCTGAAGCAAGCACTGTCCGAGGCCGAAAACAAAGCGGCCAAGGAGTGCACCGAGCGGGAGAAACAAGAGGCACGGGTGGGCGAGGTGCAGCAAGAGCTCCAGGCTCTCGTGAAGAAGCACGAGGCTTTGGAGCTTGACTCGAAGACGGGAGAGTCCGAGCTTGCCGCGGCCCTCGAGAGCTCAAAGCATGCCAAGGCTGAAGCTCAAAAGGCCCTCCAGGAAGTTGAGGCGATGAGGAAGATAGCAGCGGGTAAGGCATTCATTATGCAAAGCAAGCATGTGAAAGTAAATTACTTATTACTTACCCGAGTCCGGAGCTCTCCAGGAGCATTCGCAGATTTTCCCCGCAGCGTGTCGGATGCCGCAAAGTACTATCAGGCCGAGGAGGGAAGCTCAACGGAGAAGTTGTTCTGGTCTCAGTATACTGGGACCGAACACCCGATGCCTGTGAGCGACCAGCTGAAGCAACTGGTCGAGCTGCACAAGGTGGCCGAACAGGCCATGAGGGGCCTTATAGTCCAGATGTGGCCTGGTGACTCCCTTCCCAACAGCTACTTCGGCCTGGTGAGGCGGCTTGTGGATGCCTGCCCACGGCTGGAAGTCATAAAGCGGTCTGTCTGCATCGAAGGTGCACGCCCGGCTTTTGCCCGTGCGAAGGTGCACTGGGCCAAGATGGATGCTGAGAAGCTGGGGAAGGAGGGGCCGCCGCAGGGCAAGGAGCATCGCCACCCTGAGATGTATTATGAGGGTGTCTTGAAGGGTGCCCGTCTTGTGGCGGACGAGTGTGCTAAGGATGTAATTTTTGAATAAACTTGCTCGTGTGACCCTGTATTATGAAAACTTGTTCATATGCGCTATGCAACGCTTGTTTGAATTTAAAATATTACCTTCTGTGCGCCCGTTTATCAAATATGGGAGATGGCCAGCCGTCGGCTTCTGCCCCCATGCCACGAGTGCTGGGGTGTTCGGGATAAATCTGAGCACTCCTTTTCCCATTGTTAGGTCCTTCAAGGGAGGTGCTCAGCACAACGAACAAGGCAATCGGACTATAATGCTTTATCACTCTCACTTAGCCATAGAAGTCTACAATTTTAAATTTTGGCGAAGCCCCTAGTATTCGGAAGGCCGAATTCAGGGCGCTATACACGCCTTTAAGCCGGACAAAGCCGACTCCTCGCTCTAAGCGGCATAAGTATTTAGGGACTCGAGACCTCTCGAACAGCGACCAGCTCTCGCCTTATCATGACAGTTAGTTTTAGCTTTCTCTACTGAGGTGCTTAGACCAGATGAACCGTGGCACAATCGCAGTAGTTCTCCAAGTGCTACCTTAGCCGATATAGCGGAACGTAAGGTACCAAAACATGGGAGCCGGGAAAACCCAACTATTGACCCAAGACATGATTTGGAGCCGATGCATATAATGCTATAAGTTCGGGGTGCCGCACTATGTAAAGTGTTCGGACTTCTCACGCCGTATTATGGGGTACGCTTAAGCCCCTGGCGTATTGGCCATACCAGAGTGTACGGGTGCTAAATGTCATGAATGAACATATATAAAAAAGAAAGAATAGAGAATGCGGTAATAGTCTAGTGCTATGCATTGTTTATTCAAAAAGGTGCGTCGAAGCAGAATGATACAAGTAGTGCGATAAGCAAAAAGTAGGACTATTTGATATGTCCCCTCCAAGGGCAACCTGAGGAATGGTATTTAAAGCATGTATTTCACTCATTATCAGAGACCACCTGGGAGTTCCATGGTGCCACGTAGCTTTCTACCTCCTTGGTTGTTGCATCGTGTGTCCGACAATCGTACTGCCGGCCGGGGTTTCCAGAGATTAAAGTCCGGAAAGAGAGAAAAAAATAACAAAGCGGGAAACCCCTAGTGTGGTTGAGCCGCGTCTTGGGGCGTGCCGTAGTCGTGCCCCCCTCCCCACCTGTGCCCATGGTATTTTCAATGTGTAATTATGTACGCGTGGCACAGATTTTGCCATTTGGCTGGTACTGGGGTGGGGGCCGCATTGTTATGCGAGCTCGGAACGTGCCAGGCGGTCTTGTTGCCGATTAATCCGGGCGCGCTTGAAGGTGTCTGGGTCATTAATCACCGAACTGGTGGATTGCCTTAAGAGGCTGCTTTGCGCTTCTGCTGCGAGGGCCGCAGTGTGCTCCTCCGTGCGGAGGGAGCGCTCTGTGTTTCCATTGACTGTGATGACCCCCCGAGGTCCTCGCATCTTGAGCTTGAGATATGCATAGTGTGGTACCGCGTTGAATCTCGCAAATGCGGTTCGCCCGAGCAGTGCATGATAGCCGCCGTGGAACGGGACTATATCGAAGATTAACACCTCGCTCCGAAAGTTATCCGGGGGTCCGAAGACCACTTCCAGTGTGACTGAGCCTATGCAATGGGCCTCTACACCTGGTATGACGCCTTTGAAGGTCATTTTTGTGGGTTTGATCCTTGAGGGGTCTATACCCATTTTGCGCACTATGTCCTCATAAAGCAGGTTCAGGCTGGTGCCGCCGTCCATAAGGACTCGAGTGAGGTGAAATCCGTCGATGATTGGGTCTAGGACCAGTGCGGCGAATCCGCCATGACGGATACTAGTGGGATGGTCCCTGCGATCGAAGGTGATCGGACAGGAGGACTGTCGGTGTCAAAACCGGCGGATCTCGGGTAGGGGGTCTCGAACTGTGCGTATAGGCCGGATGGTAACAGGAGACAAGGGGCACAATGTTTTACCCAGGTTTGGGCCCTCTTGATGGAGGTAAAACCCTACGTCATGCTTGATTAATATTGATGATATGGGTAGTACAAGAGTAGATCTACCTCGAGATCAAGGAGGCTAAACCCTAAAAGCTAGCCTATGGTATGATTGTTGTATGATGAAGTTGTCCTATGGACTAAAACCCTCCGGTTTATATAGACACCGGAGAGGGTTAGGGTCACACAAAGTCGGTTACAATGGTAGGAGATCTTGAATATCCACGTCGCCAAGCTTGCCTTCCATGCCAAGGAAAGTCCCATCCGGTCACGGGACGGAGTCTTCAATCTTGTATCTTCATAGTCCTGGAGTCCGGCTGAAGGTATAGTCCAGCTACCCGAACACCACCTAATCCAGGACTCCCTCAGTAGCCCCTGAACCAGGCTTCAATGATGACGAGTCCGGCGCGCAGATTGTCTTCGGCATTGCAAGGCGGTTTCCTCCTCCAAATTCTTCATAAAAGTTTGTAAACACCAAGAGTAGTGTCTGGCTCTGCAAAATAAGCTTCCACGTATTGCCATAGAGAGAATAATATTAACACAAATCTAATCTGGTGACGTATTCCGCAGCGTGACATCACACTACGGCCAAGCCTTTATTCGAATCGTTTTCACTTCTCCACCTCATCGTGTTTGGCGAGGCGGTTTCCTTGGCACGTCTTGTCAAAGAAGAGATCGTGTCCCCTTTGTTTACGGGATTCTCGTTAATACGGATGTGGGTAACCCAACCGCGCCACTTATCACGGCGCTTGGGAGGCAAGCGAGTTTTACTAGGCTGGTGGCGACGCATAGTCGCATCCGCCCATATAAGGGGATAAGGATCCACGTTTTTACCTACGCCTTCTTCCTCCATTGCCTACCCATCTTCTGCGCACCCGAGATCCAGCGCCCAAGCCCGCACTTCCTACCTCAACCCTCTCCAACAATGTCCGGAGCGGGAGGCAAGTGGATGGTCTCCTCCGTCACGGAGGGCCATGTCAAAAGGTTAAGGAAGGCCGGATACTTGTCCAAAGACATCGCGCACCGGCTTCCTGAGGAGGGGCAGCTTCTCCCCACCCCAAGGCCCCATGAGAGGGTAGTATTTCTTCCCCACTTCCTCCGCGGACTGGGTTTTCCTCTCCACCCATTTGTCCGCGGGCTCATGTTCTACTATGGCCTAGATTTCCACGATCTGGCCCCGAACTTCATCCTCAATATCTCGGTGTTTATCGTCGTGTGCGAGGCTTTGCTCTGCATTCGCCCCCATTTCGGCCTCTCGCTCAAGACCTTCAACGTCAAGCCAAAGGTGGTGCGCGGCAACCAGGCGGAGTGCGGAGGTGCCATGGTGGGAAAAATTGCCAACATCCTATGCCTCGAGGGCTCCTTTGTGGAGACCTTGAAGGGGTGGCAGTCAGGGTGGTTTTACATCACCGAGCCACGCGATCCGAAGTGGATCGCAGCCCCTGAATTCCGATCCGGACCCCCTACGCGGCTCACGTCCTGGAAGGAGACGAGCTTGTCATGGGGCGACGAAGAAGAGTTGACCGGACTGCAAAAATGCATCCAGTCCCTGGTGAACAAGCAGCTCAAGCTTGTCAACGTAATCCAGGTCATGCTCGTCCGCCGGATCCTTCCGTGTCAAGAACGGGACTTCAATTTGTGGGAGTTCAACCCGGCGCAGCACCGAACTCTAAGCAGGCTCTTCGACACGATGTACGAAGATGTCTGGAGGGGGATAACCAAAGGCGCCGAGGCTCCCACATCCGCCTGCGAAGACCGCGGATTCAGCTCGCAGCGTCCTGCTGGCGAGGTAAGATATTTCCATCTTTTACAGGATGTTATGTTTTTGCATAGTTTGACTCTATGCGGGATCTAAACTCCCTCACCTTTGACAGGATTGGCGGGAGAAGTCCGGACAGATTAACTGTCCGGCTCCCTTGCCCGAAGACCCAGCCCCTGCTCTCCTAGAGAAGCTGCTGGTTCCGGCACCTTATGTGGTGCCGGAGAAGAAGGCCAAGAAGAAGAAGGCCACGGGGACTCGAAAGAGTTCCCGGCATATGGTGGTGTCGGACTCGTCGTCCGACGAGTCCGAGACGCACTCCTCCCGTGAAGGCGAGGAGGAGGAAGAAGAAACCTCTCCCCCTCTAGCGGGGGGAGGAAAGAAGAGGGAGGCCGCCCCAGTAGGGGAGGCCGAGGGGTCCAAGAAGAGGAAAACCCCTCCGCCGGACTACGTCCCCGATGCCGACGAGGACGAAGAGGAGTGGCCGAACAGGGCCAAGCGTCCGGCGAGATCGTAAGTGTTCGGATACCAGAGTAACTCGTGATATTCCTTTTGTTGCACAGCTTTCCCTAATGTCGTATATAATCATGCAGTCCACCCAAGGACGGGCTCGACGAGTCGTCGAGCGGTTCCCTGGATTCATCAGACGTGAATTCAGTTCCGGCCGCTGCTTCCCCCTGTGCTGCGGATGACGCCGAAGTGGCATCGCAACAAGCTCCGGGGCGAGAGGAGGTGCTCCGGGAGGAGCCGCGAGGCGACCTCCCGGACTCCAGGAGTGAAGGGGACAAGACCCCCCTGGGATCCAAGTCCGGCTTTGAGCCGGACACTGTGCCGGAATCATCAACGGTTCCGGACCGCGGTAGGCGAACTCCTGCCAAGAGGAGCAAGCCTACTGAGCCGGCGTCCTTCGTCCAGCCGGAGGCGCCGGACAATCTGCTGGAGGAGCTTAAGGGCGCCTCCATCGACGAGGAGCACCGTGCCATCATGAGTACGGTGGTCCAGAAGGTTCGGTCCGCCAAAAGCGGACTGACTGAAGCTTGTGCTAGCCTTCTAACAGGGTTCGAGGTAAGTAAAAATATGTAAAAATATTACCGTATAGAGAGTAGCCCTTGATGCTCTGTTTGGCATTCGGAAAGAAAAGCCGAATAGAGGATCTATTAAATATCGGAGGAGTCTAACTAAAAAGGAGTCAATATACGTATGCAGGCTTCGCCGCTGGCCACCGCCGCACTGACTGCGGAGGTGGGTGCCCTAAAGCAGGGCCTCGAGCGGACCGAGCAAGAGCTCGGCCTTGCCAAACGACAGCTCGAGGAGAAAGAAGGTAAGAGATACTGTCGGTGTCAAAACCGGTGGATCTCGGGTAGGGGGTCCCGAACTGTGCGTCAAGGCCGGATGGTAACAGGAGACAAGGGACACGATGTTTTTTACCCAGGTTCGGGCCCTCTCGATGGAGGTAATACCCTACTCCTGCTTGATTAATATTGATGATATGGGTAGTACAAGAGTCGATCTACCACGAGATCAAGGAGGCTAAACCCTAGAAGCTAGCCTATGGTATGATTGTTGTGTATGGAGTTGATTTCCTACGGACTACAACCCTCCGGTTTATATAGACACCGGATAGGGTTAGGGTTACATAAAGTTGGTTACAATTGTAGGAGATCTTGAATATCCGCATCGCCGAGCTTGCCTTCCATGCCAAGGAAAGTCCCATCTGGACACGGGACGAAGTCTTCAATCTTGTATCTTCATAGTCCTGGAGTCCGGCTGAAGGTATAGTTCGGCTACCCGAACACCCCCTAATCTAGGACTCCCTCAGTAGCCCCTGAACCAGGCTTCAATGACGACCAGTCCGGCGCACAAATTGTCTTCGGCATTGCAACGCGGGTTCCTCCTCCAAGTCCTTCATAGAAGATTGTAAACACCAAGAGTAGTGTCCGGTTATGCAAAATAAGTTTCCACACACTGCGGCCAAGTCCTTTACTCGAATCGTTTTTACTTTTCCACCTCAGCATATTTTGCGAGGCGGTTGCCTTGGCACGTCTTGTCAAAGCAGAGATCGTGTACCCCCTTTACGGGATTCTCATCAATACGGACGTGGGTAACCCAGCCGCGCCATTTACCACGGCGCTTAGGAGGCAAGTGAGTTTTTTTAGGCAGGTGGGGACGCATAGCCGCATCCTCCCATATAAGGGGATAAGGATCCACCCTTTTTACCTACGCCTTCTTCCTCCTTTGCCTACCCATCTCCTGCGCACTCGAGCTCCAGCGCCCAAGCCCGCACTTCCCACCTCGACCTTCTCCAGCGATGTCCGGAGCGGGAGGCAAGTGGAAGGTCTCCTCAGTCACGGAGGGCGACGTCAAAATGCTTAGGAAGGCCGGATACTTGTCCAAAGACATCGCGCACCGGCTTCCCGAGAAGGGGCAGCTCCTCCCCACCCCAAGGCCCCACGAGAGGGTAGTATTCCTTCCCCACTTCCTCCGCGGACTGGGTTTTCCACTTCACCCATTCGTCCGAGGGCTCATGTTCTACTACGGCCTGGATTTCCACGATCTGGCCCCGAACTTCATCCTCAACATCTCGGCGTTTATCGTCGTGTGCGAGGCTTTCCTCCGCGTCCGCCCCCATTTCACCCTTTGGCTCAAGACCTTCAACGTCAAGCCCAAGGTGGTGCGCGACAGCCAGGCGGAGTGCGGAGGCGCCATGGCGGGCAAGATTGCCAACGTCCTGTGGTTCGAGGGCTCCTTCGTAGAGACCCTAAATGGGTGGCAAGCCGGGTGGTTTTACATCACCGAGCCACGCGATCCGAAATGGATCGCAGCCCCCAAGTTCCGATCCGGACCCCCCACGCGGCTCATGTCCTGGAAAGAGACGGGCCTATCATGGGGTAATGAGGAAGAGGTGACCGGACTGAAGACATGCATCCAGTCCCTGGTAAACAAGCCAATCAGGCTTGTAAATGTAGTCCAGGTCATGCTCGTTCGCCGAATCCTCCCGTGTCAACAACGGGACTTTACTCTGTGGGAGTTCGACCCGGCACAACACTGAACCCTTAACAGGCTCTTCGGCACGACGTATGAAGACGTCTAGAAGGCGCTAATCAAAGGTGCCGAGGCTCCCGCATCCACTTCCGAGGACCGCGGATACAGCTCGCAGCGTCACGGTAGCGAGGTAAGCTATTTTCACCTTTTACAGGGTGTTCAGCTTTCTTCATAGTTTAACTCTATGCGGGATCTAAACTCCCTTACCTTTGACAAGCTTGGCGGGCGATATCCAGACCGATTAACTGTCCGGCTCCGCTGCCTGAAGACCCAACCCCAGCTCTACTAGTGAAGCTGCTGGCTCCGGCGCCTTATGTGGTGCCGGAAAAGAAGGCCAAGAAGAAGAAGACCACGGGGACTCGAAAGAGTGCCCGTAACGTGGTGGTGTTGGACTCGTCGTCCGACGAGTCCGAGACGCCCTCTTCCCATGAAAACGAGGAGGAGGAAGAAGAAAACTCCCCCCCCCAGCGGAGGGAGGAGAGAAGAGGAAGGCCGCCCCAACGGGGGAGGCCGAGGGGTCTAGGAAAAGGAAGACCCCTCCGCCGGACTACGCCCCCAACGCCGAAGAGGGCAAAGAGGAGTGGCCAAACAGGGCCAAGCGTCCGGTGAAATCGTAAGTTCGGATATCAGAATAACTCATGACGTTCCTTTGTTGCATAGCTTTCCCTAATATCGAATGTAATTGTGCAGTCCGCCCCGGGCCGAACTGAACGAGTCATCGAGCGGCTCCCTGGATTCATCGGACGTGAACTCAGTTCCGCCCGCTGTCTCCCCCCGCACCGCGGACGACGCCGAAGTGGCGTCGCAACAAGCTCCGGGGCAGGAGGAGGTGGTCCCGGAGGAGCCGCAAGGCGACCTCCCGGACCCCAGGAGTAAAGGGGACAAGACCCCCCAAGGCTCCAAGTCCCGCTTTGTGCCGGACACCGCGCCGGAATCTTCAACAGTTCCGGACCGCGGTAGGCGAACTCCTTCCAAGAGGAGCAAGCCTTCTGAGCCGGCGGCCTCCGTCCAACCAGAGGTGCCGGACAATCTGCTTGACGTGCTTGACGGCGCCTCCATCGACAAGGAGCACCGTACTATTATGAGTACGGTGATCCAGAAGGTTCAGTCCGCCAAGAGCAGACTGACTGAAGCTTGCGCTAGCCTTCTAACAGGCTTCGAGGTAAGTAAAAATATATAAAAATAGTACCGCATAGACAGTAGCCCCTGATGCTCTGTTTGGCGTTTGGAAAGAAAAGCCGAATAGAGGATCTAGTAAATATCGCAGGAGTCTAACAATAAAGAGTCAATATGCGTGTGCAGGCTTCGCTACTATCCACCGCGGCACTGACTACGGAGGTGGGTGTCCTGAAACAGGACCTCAAGAGGACCAAGCAAGAGCTCGGCCTTGCCAAGCGGCAGCTCAAGGAAAAAGAAGGTAGGAAATACCTTACAGAAAAAGTGCCTATAGAGAGGCGTGATTGCAAAAAATAACAGGATTGCACTGCTTATTATAGGGGCCACGACTGAGGTGGCGACCCTCAAGCAGGCGTTGTCCGAGGCCGAAAGGAAAACGGCCGCGGAGCGCACCGAGCGAGAGAAACTTGGGGCTTAGGTCGGCGAGGTGCAGCAAGAGCTTCAGGCTCTCATGAAAAAACATGAGTTTGGAGCTTGAGTCAAAGACCCAAGCATCCGAGCTCGCGGTGGCCCTTTACACTGCAAAGTCTGCCAAGGCCGAAGCCCAAAAGGCCCTCCAAGAGTTGGAGGAGATGAAGAAGATAGCAGCGGGTAAGGCATTCTTTATGCAAAGCAGAAATATAAAAGTAAACTACTTGTTACTTACCCGAATCCGGAGTTCTCCAAGGGCATTCGCAGATCTTCCCCGCAGCGTATCCGACGCTGCCGCATTTTACCGAGCTGAAGAGGGCAGCTCGACGAAGAAGGTGTTCTGGTCTCAGTATGCTGAGGCCAGACACCCTGTGCCCTTGAGCGACCAGCTGAAAGAGCTAGTCGAGCTCCACAAGGCGACCGAACAGGCCATGAAGGGCTTCATAGTTCGGCTGTGGCCCGGAGAGGCCCTGTCTGGGTGCTACTTCGGGCTGGTGCGGCGGCTGGTGGAGGCCTGTCCAAGGCTTGAGGTCATCAAGCGCTCCGTCTGCATCGAAGGTGCCCGTCGGGCCCTTGCCCGTGCAAAGGTGCACTGGGGTAAGCTGGACGGTGAGAAGCTTGTGAAGGACGGGCCGCCACCGGGGAAGGAGCATCGCAAGCCCGAGAACTATTACAAGGATGTTCTTGCGGGTGCCCGCCTTGTGGCGGATGAATGTACCAAGGATGTAATTTTTGAATAAACTCGCTCGTTTTTATCCTGTGCGCTGAAAACTTGTTCATAGGCGCTTAAGCAATGCTTGTTGAATTTAAAATATTATTTTCTGTGCGGCCGTTTATCAAAAAATTGAGAGATGGCCAGTCGTCGGCTTCTGCCCCCATGCCACTAGTGCTGGGGTGTTCGGGATAAACCTGAGCGCTCTTTTTCCCATAGTTGGGTCCTTCGAGGGAGGCGCTCAGCACAACGAACCAGGCAATCAGACTATAATGCTTGAACACTCTCACTTAGCCATAGAACTTTATAATTTTAAATTTCGGCGAAGCCCCTAGTTCGGAAGACCGAGTTCGGGGCGCTATCAATGCCTTGGCCGGACAAATCCGGCTCCTCGCTCGAAGCGGCATAAGTCTTTAGGGACTCGAAAAACCTCTCGAACAGCGACCGGTCTCTTGCCTTATCATGACAGTCAGTTTTAGCTTTCTCCACTGAGGTGCTTAACCCAGCTCAACCGGGGCACAATCGCAGTGGTTCTCCTAGTGCTACCTTAGCCGATATAGCGGAACGTAAGGCACCAAAACATAGGAGCCGGGCAAACCCAACTATTGACCCAAATCATGATTCGGAGCCGATGCATATAGTGCTATAAGTTCGGGGTGCCGCACTTGTGAAAGTGCATGGACTTCTCACACCATATTAAAGGGTACTGAAGCCCCTGGCGTACTTGCCGTACCACAGTGTATGGGTGTAGCATGTCATTAATGAACATATATAAGAGAGAGTAATAAAGAAAATAGACAAAAGCTATGCATTGTTTATATAAAGGCTGCTGTCAGAGCAGAACGATACAAGTGGTATTATAAGGTAAAGATATTGGACTATTTAACATGTCCTAGCCAGGGGCAGGCCGCGGAATTGTATTCAAAACAGGTATACTGCCTGTAATAGAGACCACCTGGGGGTTCCATAATGCGGCATGGCTTGTCTGCCTCCCTGGATCTTGCATCGTTTGCGCGGCAGTCGAATTGCCGAACAGGTTGTCCGAAGTATGGAGTCCTGAAAGTAAGAAAAAATTAAAAAAAGAATCTGGCAGCCCCTGGTACGTTTTAAGCCGTATTTTGGGTGTGCCGTTATTGTGCCCCTTCCCCTGTGCCCATGGTATTTCAAGGGCGTAGTTATGTACGCGAGTTACTAGTTTCGCTATGTCGCGAAAGCTGGGGTTGGGGCCGCATTGCTACGCTTGCTCAGAGTGTGCCAGGTGGTCCTGCTGTAGGTTACTCCGGGCGCGCTTGGCAGTGTCTGGCTTTTTAATGGCCGGACTGGAGAATTGCCTGAGAAGGCTACTTTGTACCTCTGCTGCGAGAGCCGCCGTATGCTCCTCGGTACGGAGGGAGCGTTCGGTGTTTCCGTTGACCGTAATTACTCCTCGAGGGCCTGGCATCTTGAGCTTGAGATATGCGTAGTGCGGCACCGCATTGAACTTTGCGAATGCGGTTCGTCCGAGCAGGGCGTGATAGCCACTGCGAAACGAGACTATATCGAAGATTAGCTCTTCGCTTCGGAAATTGTCCGGGGATCCGAAGACCACGTCAAGTGTTACTGAGCCTGTACAGTTGGCTTCTACACCTGGTATAACGCCTTTAAAGGTCGTTCTTGTGGGCTTAATCCTTGAGGGATCTATGCCCATTTTCCGCACTGTATCCTGATAAAGCAGGTTCAGGCTACTGCCGCCGTCCATGAGGACTCTTGTGAGATGAAATCCGTCGATGATTGGGTCGAGAACCAATGCGGCAAAGCCGCCATGATGGATGCTAGTGGGATGGTCCCTTCGATCAAAAGTGATTGGGTAGGAGGACCATGGGTTGAACTTTGGGGCGACTGGCTCTATCGCGTATACGTCCCGTAGCGCACGCTTCCGCTCCCGCTTGGGAATGTGGGTTGCGTATATCATGTTCACCGTCCGCACTTGTGGGGGAAAGCCCTTCTGTCCATTGTTGCTCGGCGGCTTGGGCTCCTCGTCGTCGCTGTGCAGCCCCTTGTCTCTGTTTTCGGCCTTTAACTTGCCTGCCTGCTTGAACACCCAACAATCCCTGTTAGTGTGATTGGCTGGCCTTTCGAGGGTGCCATGTATCTGGCACAAGCGATCGAGTATTCGGTCCAAACTGGACGGGCCCTGAGTATTCTTTTTGAATGGCTTTTTCCTCTGACCAGATTTATAGCCTTTGAATCCGGCGTTGACTGCCGTGTCTTCATTGTTGTCGTTGTTAACGCGGCGTTTTTGCTTATTCCGACGTGTCCTGCCACTTTTGTCCTTGGTATCCAAATTACCAGGGTTCTTTGATAAGTTGTTACTGCGAGCTAGCCAGCTGTCTTCTCCCGCGCAAAAGCGGGTCATGAGTGTCGTGAGGGCTGCCATGGATTTTGGCTTTTCCTGTCCCAGGTGCTGGGCAAGCCACTCGTCGCGGATGTTATGCTTGAAGGTTGCTAGGGCCTCTGCATCTGGACAGTCGACTATCTGGTTTTTCTTTGTTAGGAACCGTGTCCAGAATTGTCTGGCCGATTCTTCTAGCTGCTGAATTATGTGGCTTAAGTCGTCGGCATCCGGCGGTCGCACGTAAGTGCCCTGGAAGTTGTCGAGGAATGCGGCTTCCAGGTCCTCCCAAGAACCGATTGAGTCTGCTGGCAAGCTGTTAAGCCAATGCCGGGCCGGTCCTTTAAGTTTGAGCGGGAGGTATTTGATGGCGTGTAGATCATCGCCGCGTGCCATGTGGATGTGAAGGAGATAATCCTCGATCCATACCGCCGGATCTGTTGTGCCATCGTATGATTCGATGTTTACGAGTTTGAAACCCTCTGGGATTTTATGATCCATTACTTCATTCGTGAAGCATAGCGGGTGTGCGGCGCCTCTGTACTGGGCTATATCATGACGCAGCTCGGAAGAGCTATGTTTGTTGTGTTCGGCCCGGCCGGATTTGTTGTATCTGGAGTGAAGATCATTGTCACATGCCGTAGGGCGCCTGCTCGATCCGTAGATCAATCTTGTTTGTCTTGCCTTGTCCTCCAGTATGTCTCGTAGGTCGGGCACATTTTCCCGTGCCTTAGTTGAGCGGCGTCGGGGCATGGCTTGGGTGGAGGGCCGAGAGGCCTCTCTGTCGCGGCCGTGAGGTGGCCGGTCTGCCATGTCATGTGCTGGTGATGTAGGTGCTTCCTCCTCTGATCGGGTTAGCGGCCTGCGCTTCGGGTAACTCTTGGAGGGGCGTTCGAGTTTATACTCTTCGGCCGCAAGGACTTCAGCCCATCTGTCAGCTAGCAAATCTTGGGCAGCTCTAAGCTGTTGCTGCTTTTTCTTGAGGCTGCTTGCCATGGCTAAAAGCCTGCGTTTAAAACGCTCTTGTTCGGTGGGGTCTGATGGTATGACGAATTCGTCGTCATCGAGGGTTGCCTCGTCTTCGGAGGGAGGCGTATAGTTATCATCCTCGACCTCTCGGTCTGCCGCTCTCTCATGAGGGCTGGCTTCTCCATCTTCCTATGCCGAATCTTGCTGAGGTGGGTGTTCTTCGGCGCTATCCGGGGTAGTATTATCTCCCGTGCCGGAATCACCGTTTTTGCTTTGGCGGGATTTAGAGCGGCGCCGCTGACGCCGGCGCTTTGGCTGCTTCTTGGGGGCGTCATCCCCCACGGTTCCATCGCCATCTCCATCTTTTGGAGTGTCCACCATATATATGTCATATGACGAGGTGGCCTTCCAGCGCCCTACAGGTGCTGGTTCCTGTTTGTCTCCTACATCATCGTCCATGCCGTCGATGTCTTCGGAGCTGAGTCAAGCATGTCGGTTAGATCGTCGATACTGGCTACAAAGTGGGTGGTGGGTGGGCTTTGAATTTCCTCATCGTCCGTATTCCTCCCTTGCTGACCGTAGTCCAGCCAGGGCTCTCCTGATAAAGAGAGAGACTTTAGAGAATTCAGGATGTCGCCAAAAGGCGAATGCTGAAAGATGTCTGCGGCGGTGAACTACATTATCGGCGCCCAATCGGATTCGATTGGCAGGGGCGCGGGGGGTTTGGAGTCCGGGGAGGAGTCCGGATCCTCGGAGTCACGGGTAGTGCAGAGTGCGGGGCTAGTGTTCGGCTCGATCGCCTCTGAGATCGCAGCCCCTGAGGCAGCGTCCAACCGCTGATCCTCGATCGGCGCAGTAGGCTCCGAATCAATGGTCGAATCCGATGCGTATGCGGCCTCCAAGGCGCTGTTCGGCGGCAGAGCTATATCATGCCCATCAAGACAGTGCGGCGCGCTTGGCTGTGGCTCGAATCCGTCGAAGATCAAGTCCTCATGGATGTCAGCCGTGTAGTTTAGGCTTTCAAACCTGACCTGATGGCCAAGGGCGTAGCTTTCGATCTGCTCCAGGTGGCCGAGCAAATTGGCCCGCAGAGCGAAGCCGCCGAAGACGAAGATCTGTCCGGGGAGCAAAGTCTCACCCTGGACTGCATCGTTGTTGATGATCAAAGGAGCCATCGGGCCTAAAGGTGACGACACAGAGGAACTCTCAATGAAAGCACCAATGTCAATGTCAAAACCAGCGGATCTCGGGTAGGGGGTCCCGAACTGTGCGTCAAGGCCGGATGGTAACAGGAGACAAGGGACACGATGTTTTTTACCCAGGTTCGGGCCCTCTCGATGGAGGTAATACCCACCTCCTGCTTGATTAATATTGATGATATGGGTAGTACAAGAGTAGATCTACCACGAGATCAAGGAGGCTAAACCCTAGAATCTAGCCTATGGTATGATTGTTGTGTATGGAGTTGTTTGCCTACGGACTACAACCCTCCGGTTTATATAGACACCGGATAGGGTTAGGGTTACGTAAAGTCGGTTACAATGGTAGGAGATCTTGAATATCCGCATCGCCGAGCTTGCCTTCCACGCCAAGGAAAGTCCCATCCAGACACGGGACGAAGTCTTCAATCTTGTATCTTCATAGTCCTGGAGTCCGGCTGAAGGTATAGTCCGGCTACCCGAACACCCCCTAATCCAGGACTCCCTCAGATACCTTATAGAAAAAATGCCTATAGGAAGGCGCAATTGCAAAAAATGACAGGAGTATACTGCTTATTGTAGGGGCCACAACTGAGGTGGCGACCCTCAAGCAGGCGCTGTCCGAGGCCAAGAAGAAAGCGGCCACGGAGCGCGCCGAGCGGGAGAAATTTGAGGCGCAGGTCGGCGAGGTGCGGCAAGAGCTTCAGGTTCTCATGCAAAAACATGAGAGTTTGTAGCTCGACTCAAAGACGCGAGCGTCCGAGCTTGCTGCGGCCCTTAAAACTGCCAAATCTGCCAAGGCCGAAGCCCAGAAGGCCCTCCAGGAATTGGATGCGGTGAAAAAGATAGCGGCGGGTAAGGCATTCTATATGCAAAGCAGACATATAAAAGTAAACTACTTGTTACTTACCTGAATCCGGAGCTCTCCAGGGGCATTCGCAGATCTTCCCTGCAGCGTATCCGATGCCGCCGCATTCTACCGAGCCGAGGAAGGCAGCTCGACGGAGAAGGTGTTCTGGTCTCAGTATGCTGAGGCCGGACACCCTGTGCCCTTGAGCGACCAGCTGAAGTAGCTGGTCGAGCTCCACAAGGCGGCCGAACAGGCCCTGAAGGGCTTCATAGTTCGGCTGTGGCCTGGAGAGGCCCTGCCTGGGAGCTACTTCAGACTGGTGCGGCGGCTGGTGGAGGCTTGTCCAAGGCTCGAGGTCATCAAGCCCTCCGTCTGCATCGAAGGTGCCCGTAGGGCCCTTGCCCGTGCAAAGGTGCACTGGGGTAAGCTGGACAGTGAGAAGCTTGTGAAGGACGGGCCGCCGCCGGGGAAGGAGCATCGCAAGCCCGAGAACTATTACAAGGATGTTCTTGCTGGTGCCCGCCTTGTGGCGGATGAATGTACCAAGGATGTAATTTTTGAATGAACTCGCTCGTGTTATCCTGTGTGCTGAGAACTTGTTCATATGCGCTAAGCAATGCTTGAATTTAAAATATTACTTTCTGTGCGGCCGTTTATCAAAAAATTGAGGGATGGCCAGTCGTCGGCTTCTGCGCCCATGTCACTAGTACTGGGGTGTTCGGGATAAATCTGAGCGCTCTTTTTCCCATGATTGGGTCCGTCGAGGGAGGCGGTCAGCACAACGAACAAGTCAATCGGACTATAATGCTTGAACACTCTCACTTAGCCATAGAACTCTATAATTTTATATTTCGGCGAAGCCCCTAGTATTCGGAAGACCGAGTTCGGGGCGCTATCCACGCCTTGGCCGGACAAAGCCGGTTCCTCGCTCGAAGCGGCATAAGCCATTAAGGACTCGAAAAACCTCTCGAACAGCGACCGGTCTCTCGCCTCATCATGACAGTCAGTTTTAGCTTTCTCCATTGAGGTGCTCGGCCCAGCTCAACTGGGGCACAATCGCAGTGGTTCTCCTAGTGCTACCTTAGCCGATATAGCGGAACGTAAGGCACCAAAACATAGGAGCCGGGCAAACCCAACTATTCACCCAAATCATGATTCGGAGCCGATGCATATAGTGCTATAAGTTCGGGGTGCCGCACTTGTGAAAGTGGACGGACTTCTCACGCCATATTGATGGGTACTGAAGCCCCTGGCGTATTTTGCCATACCACAGTGTACGGATGCAGCATGTTATTAATAAACATATATATATAAAGAGGGTAATGCAAAAAATAGACAAAAAGCTATGCATTGTTTATAGAAAGTCTGCTATGAAAGCGGAACGATACAAATAGTGCGATAAGAAAAATAAATTGGACTATTTAACATGTCCTGGCCAGGGGCAGGCCGCGGAATTGTATTAAAAAACAGGTATACTGCTCGCAATAGAGACCACCTGAGAGTTCCATAATGCGGCGTGGCTTGTCTGCTTGCCTGGATCTTGCATCATTTGTGCGACAGTTGAATTGCCGAATGGGTCGTCCGAAGTATGGAGTCCTGAGAGTAAGAGAAAAAAAAGAAGGAATCCGGCAGCCCCTGGTGCGGTTTAAGCCGTATTTCGGGCATGCCGTGATAGTGCCCCTTCCCCTGAACCCATGGTATTTCAAGAGCGTAGTTATGTACGCGAAGAGCTGGTTTCTCTATATCGCGAGGGCTAGGGTTGGGGCCTCATTGCTACGCTAGCTCGGAACGTGCCAGGCGGTCTTGTTGTAGGGTACTCCGGGCGCACTTGACAGTGTCCGGTTTTTGAAGGCCGAACTAGAGAACTGCCTAGAGAGGCTGCTTTGTACTTCTGCTGCGAGCGCTGCCGTGTACTCCTCCGTTCGGAGGGAGCGTTCAGTGTTCCCATTGACCGTGATTACTCCTCTAGGGCCTGGCATCTTGAGCTTGAGGTATGCATAGTGCAGTACCGTGTTGAATTTTGCGAATGCGGTTTGCCCGAGTAGTGCGTGATAGCCACTACGGAACGGGACTATGTCGAAGATTAACTCCTCGCTTCGGAAGTTATCCGGAGATCCGAAGACCACTTCCAGTGTAACTGAGCCTGTACAATTGGCTTCTACACCTGGTATGATGCCTTTAAAGGTCGTTTTGGTGGGCTTGATCCTCGAGGGATCTATGCCCATCTTTCGCACTGTATCCTGGTAAAGCAGGTTCAGGCTGCTCCCGCCATCCATGAGGACTCTTGTGAGATGAAATCCATCAATGATTGGGTCTAGAACCAATGCGGCGAAGCCGCCGTGACGGATGCTAGTGGGGTGGTCCCTTCGATCAAAGGTGATCGGGCAGGAGGACCGTGGGTTGAACTTTGGGGCGACCGGCTCCATCGCATATACGTCCCATAACGCACGCTTCCGCTCCCTCTAGGGGATGTGGGTTGCGTATATCATGTTCACCGTCCGCACTTGCGGGGGAAATCCTTTCTGTCCATTGTTGTTCGGCGGCCTGGGCTCCTCCTTGTCGTCGCTATGCAGCCCCTTGTCTTTGTTTTCGGCTCTTAACTTGTTTGCCTGCTTGAACACCCAACAATCCCTGTTGGTGTGATTGGCTGGCTTTTCGGGGGTACCATGTATCTGGCACAAGCGGTCGAGTATTCGGTCCAAACTGGACGAGCCCTGAGTTTTTCTTTTGAATGGCTATTTCTGTTGACTGAATTTGTAGCCTCGAAATCTGGCATTAACTGGCGTATCCTCGTTGCTGTCGCTATTAACGCGGCGCTTTTGTTTGTTCCGACGTGACCTGTCACTTTTGTCCTTGGTATTCGAATTACCAGTGTTCTTGGTTAAGTTGTTACTGCAAGCTAGCCAGCTGTCTTCTCCCGCGCAAAAGCGGGTCATGAGTGTCATGAGGGCTACCATAGATTTCGGCTTTTCCTGTCCCAGGTGCCGGGCCAGCCACTCGTCACGGATATTATGCTTGAAGGCCGCTAAGGCCTCTGCGTCCGGATAGTCGACTATCTGATTTTTCTTTGTTAGGAACCATGTCCAGAATTGCCTGGCCGATTCTTTTGGCTGCTGAATTATGTGGCTTAGGTCATCGGCGTCCGGTGGTCGCACATAAGTGCCCTGGAAGTTTTCAAGGAATGCGGCTTCCAGGTCCTCCCAAGAACCGATTGAGTTTGCTGGCAAGCTATTAAGCCAATGCCGGGCCGGTCCCTTAAGTTTGAGTGGGAGGTATTTGATGGCATGTAGATCATCGCCGCGGGCCATGTGGATATGACGGAGATAATCCTCGATCCATACCGCAAGATCTGTTGTGCCATTGTATGATTCGATGTTTACGGGTTTGAAGCCCTCAGGGATTTTATGATCCATTACTTCATCTGTGAAGCATAGTGGGTGTGCGGCGCCTCTGTATTGGGCTATATCACGACGCAGCTCAAAGGAGCTTTGTCTGTTGAGTTAGGCCCGGCCGGATTCATTGCGTCCGGAGTGACTATCACCATCACGTGCCGTGGGGCGCCTGCGCGATCCGTAGATCGATCTTGTTTGCCTTGCCTTGTCCTCCAGGATGTCGTGCAGGTCGGGCGCATTTTCCCGTGCCTTAGTATGCTTGACGTGGTGTGGGGCATGGCTTGAGTGGAGGGCCAAGAGGCCTCTCCGTCACGGCCACGAGGTGGCCGGTCGGCCATGTCATGTGCTGGTGATGTAGGTGTTTCCTCCTCTAGTCGGGGTAGCAGCCTACGCTTTGGGTAACTCTTGGAGGGGCGTTTGAGTTCATACTCTTCGGACGCAAGGACTTCAGTACATCTGTCAGCTAGCAAATCCTGATCAGCTCTAAGCTGTTGCCGCTTTTTCTTGAGGCTGCCTGCCGTGGCCATGAGCCTGCGTTTAAAACGCTCTTGTTCGGCAAGATCCTCTGGCACGACGAACTCGTCGTCGTCGAGGCTTACCTCGTCTTCGGAGGGAGGCGTATAATTATCGTACTCAACCTCTTGGTCTCTGTCCTCCTGTGCCGAATTTTGCTGGAGGGGGTGTTCTTCGGCGCTATCCGGAGTAGTATTATCTCCCGTGCCGGAATCACCGTTTTTGCTTTGGCGGGATTTAGAGCGGCGCCGCTGACGCCGGCGCTTGGGCTGTTTCTTAGAGGTATCGTCCACCGCTGTTCCATCGCCATCTCCATCCTTTGCAGTGTCCACCATATATATGTCATATGACGAGGTGGCCTTCCAACGCCCTACAGGTGCTGGTTCTTGTTCGTCTCCTGCATCGTCGTCCATGCCGTCGATGTCTTCGGAGTCGAAGTCAAGCATGTCGGTTAAGTCGTCCATAGTGGCTACGAAGTGGGTGGTGGGTGGGTTTTGAATTTCTTCATCGTCCGTATCCCAACCTTGCTGACCGTAGTCTGGCCAGGGCTCTCCTGATAAAGAGAGAGACTTTAGAGAATTCAGGATGTCGCCGAAGGACGAGTGCTGAAAGATGTCCGCGGCGGTGAACTCCATTATCGGTGCCCAATCCGATTTGATCGGCGGGGGCGCGGGGGGCTCGGAGTTCGAAGAGGAATCCGGCTCCTCGGAGTCACGGGCCATGCGGAGTGCGGGGCTGGAGTTCGGCTCGATCGCCTCTGAGATCGCAGCCCCTGAGGCAGCGTCCAAGCGCTGATCCTCGATTGGCGCAATGGGCTCCGAATCAATGGTCGGAACCGATGCGTGTGCGGCCTCAAAGGCGCTGTTCGGCGGCAGAGCTATATCATGCCCATCGAGACAGTGCGGCACGCTTGGCTGTGGCTCGAATCCGTCGAAGATCAAGTCCCCGCGGATGTCAGCCGTGTAGTTTAGGCTTCCAAACCTGACCTGATGGCCAGGGGCGTAACTTTTGATCTGCTCAAGGTGACCAAGCGAGTTGGCCCGTGCGAAGCCGCCGAAGACGAAGATCTGTCCGGGGAGGAAAGTCTCACCCTGGACTGCATCGTGGTTGATGATCGAAGAAGCCATCGGGCCTGAAAGCGACGACACAGAGGAACTCTCAATGAAAGCACCAATGTCGGTGTCAAAACCGGCGGATCTCGGGTAGGGGGTCCCGAACTGTGCGTCTAGGCCGGATGGTAACAGGAGACAAGGGGCACAATGTTTTACCCAGGTTCGGGCCCTCTTGATGGAGGTAAAACCCTACGTCCTATTTGATTAATATTGATGATATGGGTAGTACAAGAGTAGATCTACCTCGAGATCAAGGAGGCTAAACCCTAAAAGCTAGCCTATGGTATGATTGTTGTATGATGAAGTTGTCCTACGGACTAAAACCCTCCGGTTTATATAGACACCGGAGAGGGTTAGGGTTACACAAAGTCGGTTACAATGGTAGGAGATCTTGAATATCCTCGTCGCCAAGCTTGCCTTCCACGCCAAGGAAAGTCCCATCCAGACACGGGACGGAGTCTTCAATCTTGTATCTTCATAGTCCTGGAGTCCGGCTGAAGGTATCGTCCGGCTACCCGAACACCCCCTAATCCAGGACTCCCTCAAGGACCATGGGTTTAACTTTGGAGCGACTGGCTCCAACGCATATACATCCCTGAACGCACGCTTCCGCTCCCTCTTGGGGATGTGGGTTGCATATATCATGTTCACCGTCCGCACTTGTTTTCACAGCCCTAGCTTAGCTTTGCTTACTCTTGCATGATCATCATGGCATCATGTTTATTTTTTTTATGAAACTGAAATGGGGATGATCAAACCCCTAGCACCAAAGCAATGCAAAATAGGCCCAACTTTAAATATTTTCAATGAACCCAATATGCCCTTAAAACAATGTTCATCATTATTGGTTCTGGCTAAAACCTCTGCCAAAAATGGGTTCATAAATTTTGGAGCCATTTTGGATTTTTGAATTAAGACATAACTATTTGCATTTGGGCATTTAAAATACTATAAATACTTTTAAATGCCCAAATACTTTTGAAAGTAATTCTAGGCTGTTGGGAGTAATTCAAAGGTGCCTGTGATTATTTTCAGAATTTTCTAAAATGGATTAGTATTTCTACTAATTCAAAACAAACAACATAGAATTAAATAAATGAAAACAGAAAGAGAAGAGGGAAGAGTTACCTGGGGCTTACCGCCACCGACGCCGTTCCCCGCGACCAGAGCCACTGCCCCGCCTCTCTGCCGTGTCTAGAAGAACCGCCCCGTCGTCCTACTCCTCCTCGCCAAGCCGTGCGGGTCGGGAAACCCTGCTTCTTCCTGAACGCCGCCGTCTTCTTCCGCGGGATCTGGCGATCGCCGTCGTCGCTCCGTCGTCTGCAGGCCTTCCCCGAGCCCGACGAGTACTTCAATCGACGCGCTGTAAGCCTCCGGTCACTTTCCCCCTAACGCCGCGTCCTTTTGTACACTTTAGCCGTCGTGTTCATCGAGGCCGAAGCTCACCTCCGCCCGAGCTCGTCGCCGGCGTCAGTCCGCTGACCCTTTGGTCATGCTAGCATGCCCAACAGCCTCGTTAGCACATGCAGATGCCGTAGATGCCAAGCAACGCACGCCTTGCTCACCGTAGCGATGAATCCGTCGAGCCCGTGCTCCGGCCGCCGCTGATCTTGACTCCGTCGTCGCCTCCGGCCATCCCACGGTCTCCTGCATGTTCCATTGGATGCGCGAGAGCCTGGGCTTCGCACCGGTGGTCTCGGCCACTAATTTGGTCGCCGGAGGGCAAAATCTGAGCCCCTCCGCCGTCTCGGCCTCGCCGACGACTCAACGCCGGCAGGGTTTGACCCCTGTTTGACCTCCCCCGCGTCCTGACATGTGGGCCCAAGCCCCTGATTAGTTAACTCCAGATTAATTAGAACTAACTAATTTAGACAACTAAACAAGTCACTGACATGTGGGCCCCGCCCTGCTAACAGCCTGGTTAGGGTTAGTTTAACACTAACTAACTCAGTTAGTGGACTGGCCAGCCACAGTTGACCTAATGATGTCACTCTTGCGTCATGCTGACGCAGTAAAACCTTTTCTGGATTTTAAATAAATCTAAATGATTTATTTATTTTCAGAAAATGCCTAAAACTTCTAAAAATCATAGAAAATAATCTATAACTCAGAATGAAATAATTTATATATGAAAAATTATCAGAAAAAATTCAAGGAATCTGTTTATGGCATTTTCATGCATGTTTGAACAATGTTTGTCCTCTGTTTTGGACAAAACAAATAAGTGGAATTTAACTAATTATATATGGAGTTTGAATTTGAATCTTGTATAAAAACGAACTTCATTTAATTGTGTTGCTAGTTGCATTAGCTCAATCAACAACATATTGCCATGTCATTATCATGCATCATGCTGTGCATTGCATTGATTGTGTTCCTTCTCTGTTGCCGGTGGTTGTCCCCTCTCGGTAGACGTTGTACCGACGCTGTGATCGTTGACACTAATGAAGACCCAATGATATCTTCAGAAGTGCCAGGCAAGAAAAACCCCCTTGTTCATTCCGACACAATCCCACTCTCTCGCTCCTCCTCTCTTTTACTGCATTAGGACAACAACGATTCAACTGTTACATGTTGCGGTAGTTGAACCCCTTTCCTCTACATGACCTGTCATTGCCATAGTAAATAGATGAAACATAGCATGAGTAGGAGTTGTTTGAGCCCTGATGTGCCTACTCATCCATGCTTGTTTGTCATGCCTGCTATTGCTTAGAGTTGTGTCAGGTCTGATTCATCGGAGATGAATTGGAAATTGTGAACATGTCCTACTATGTGTGAGCTAAGTGTGTTGAACACGATTTGGTAAAGGTATCGATGAGAGGCCATGTAGGAGTACATGGTGGGTTGTTCCATTGGAACCGTCCTTAAGCACTGAGATCTGTATGTATGATTTTAGAACCAGCTACTACCACGCATTGGCCCCGAAACCAATGGACCCTCTCGGCTTCTTAACCATCCTAGTTCTCTGTCCAGGAGTTGCAACTAGTTTCTGGTGTTTATAGGTTATCTGTTGGCGGCCGTGCGTAGCGCTGACCCTAGGGGTGGGCTATGATGCGGTAGATACACCATGGCCGGGCATGCCGGGCGCCCGTTTGGTGTCTCGGAACCCTGTACACATTGTCCGGGGCTGTATGTGGAAACCTCGGCCGGACTCCCTGCGGATGGAACCTGGATAGGCGATAAACCTGTACTAGAGACTTGAGTGTTTAGGTAGGCCGTGGCGGACACCCTCGTTGGGCTTCCGCTTGAAGGTTCCCGAGTACATGTCGTGTAAACGGCGGTAAGTGGTGAGAGCGTGTGTGAAGAAGTACACCCCTGCAGGGTTAACATCATTTACTCGAATAGCCGCGTCCGCGGTAAAGGACTACTTGGTTGCCTATACAGTTCATAGATAACTTGAAGTGGATACTCTAAAACTCGCAAGATAAGTGTGAGTGCTATGGATGGCCGTTCTCATACGGAGACGGGAGCGTATCCATAGTGGTGTATTGAATGGTGAATATGTGGACTCATGTGCGCCACCTCAAAAGAGTTGCTTGCAGTCGTAGTTCAGGTTAGCCACTGAGTCAAAGCTGGCTTGCTGCAGTTAAACTCCACCACCCCCTTTACTTATACCGATGCATATGTAGATAGTTCTGATGTAAGTCTTGCTGGGTACATTTGTACTCACGTTTGCCTATTTTATGTTTTGCAAAGAGCCGTCAGTCTCGCTAGTAGTTTCGTGTGGACTTTGACGTTTAACTTGATACCTCAGCTACAATCTTGTGCCCTCGGCAGGATCTGGTAGATAGTCAGGCTTCTTAGCCTTTTTCATTTGTAGATGTCTGTACTCAGACATGTTAAGTTTCCGCTTGTGCTTTGATTTGTATGGTATGATTGTTGGGTCATAAGACCCATGTTTGTAATATCTCGCTCCTCGGAGCCTAACGAATAAATACTTGAGTTGTTGAGTTATGTTGTGATGCCATGTTGTATTTACACATATCGAGCATATTGTGTGTATGATTGAAATGCTTGGTATGTGTGGGATATGACAATCTAGTTGTTTATCCTTGGCAGCCTCTCTTATGGGGAAATGTAGTCTAGTGTTTCCATGAGCCATAGTAGTCCGCTACAGCCCGGTTCACCGGAGTCCTGGTAGCCCAGCACTACTGCTCAGGACACTTGACTGGCCGGCATGTGTTTCACTTCTCTCCTGTGTCTGTCCCTTCGGGGAAATGTCAAGCGGTGACATCCAGAGTCCTGCCTAGCCTGCTACAGCCCGGGTTCCCGGAGTCCTGTTAGCCCAGTGCTACAGCCCGGATTCACACGCTGCTGACCGACATGCTCGATGTGATTCATGTATGCCTGTCCCCATAGGTTAGTGCCGCTTTGGGTTAACGACTAGCCATGTCGGCCCGGGTTCTCTGTCATATGGATGCTAGCGACACTATCATATACGTGAGCCAAAAGGTGCAAACGGTCCCGGGCCATGGTAAGGCGACACCCATGGGAATACCGTGCATGAGGCCACAAAGTGATATGAGGTGTTACCGGCTAGATCGATGTGACTTGGAATCGGTGTCACATCCCTACCTTTACCTTGACCTAGACTAGCTAGTCATGTGTGCATCATGTTTAAATTTCAATGAATTTGAATTGGGGACTGTTGAAACCCAAGCACATATGAATCCAACTAGGTTCTAATAAAAAAATCATTTCCAATGAACCCAAAATTCCTTTGGAAAAGTTCATCATTTTTGAATTGGTCTAGAACCTCTGCCAAAAATGGTGCACATTTTCCAAGGTCACCTTGGATTTTTGGATGAATTCATAAAGTATTTGAATTTGGGCATTTAATTGCTATAAATAATTAAAACGCCCAAATAATTCTGAAAATGGTTGAGGGCTATTGGAAATATTTTCAAAAGTGCCACAATTATTTTCAGGGTTTTTGAAAATGCCTTAGCATTTTAATAAAGCCAAACACAATTACAGAAAATAGAAAAGAGAAATAAAAATAGGAAAAGAACAGAGGCTCACCTGGAACTTACCTAGCGCCCACCAAAGCCCACCTGGCCGGCCCGGTTGGCCAGCCCAGCCCACCTCCTCGCGCATCGTCTTCCCCATGCCTTCTGGCATCGTGCGTGGCACGCGCGCAACCGAGCCGCGGCCACCTCCTCCTTCCACCTCCTTCTACCTCCCTGCTCGCTTCCTCGACCCCCTAGAGACGCCACGCGGCCCCCTCGACGCTCTCTCACTCTCCCCATGCTCATCTCGTCCTCTGGCTCCCTCCCCCTCTCTTCCCCGAGCGCCGCCGTCGCCGCCGCTTGCCATAGCCGTGCCCGCGGAGCTCCCCTCGCCGCGCCGACCCGCCCAGGAGAATCGCAGGGTGGTCTTCATCATCTACGAGGAGCCACGCGACACCGGACGCCCCGCATCGCCGGCTACCTCGACTTCTTCGTTCTCTGCCTCCGAAGATCGCCGGCGACCTCCCATCGTCACCAGCCCCTCCCTGAGCTCGCCGACGCCCCCGTTGCAACCGTTGTGAGCTCTTGCCCCTAACCCCCCTCCTCCCTGCATCGATTGCACCGTGTAGCCACTGTTTCCACCGGAGCCGACAGCACCTCACCGCCGGCCATGACGCCGTCGTGGCTACGGCCGTGCAAGCACATGTCCGAGCTCACCACTGCAATCAGTGCAGCCCCAGATTCGAACGCACCCACCCTTGGCTCCTTCCATGCCCTACCGTGTCCATTCCGAGTTCACCCGAGCACCGGCCGCCGCCACGAGCTCGAGTCCGGTGATCTTGCTCCACCCCTGCCCTTCCCGCTCGCACAGTTCAATGCGGACAAGTCTCCTCGTTCCGTAGATGGCCTTGTCCGTCATTTTGGACGCCGGAGGACGAATCCCGAACGCATCTGCCGTCTCTGGCCTCGCCAGCGACGAACCGCGGGTCAACTCTGGCGTGTTTTGACCCCGGTTGGCTGGGTTGACTTCCCCCCTGACTCACTGACGTGTGGGCCAGGCCCCTGCTTAATTAAGCAATAGATTAATTAGCGTTAATTAACTTAGTTAGATAGGTTAGCCTCTGACATGTGGGCCCAGGCCTTAACTAAACTAGATTAGGTTTAGTTTAATTTTAATTAACCTTGTTAGTTAACCGTGTCACTGACGTGTGGACCCAACACATCAGGTTTGACCTGGACCGAGCCGTTGACCTGCTGACGTCACTGTGAGGTCATGCTGACACAATAATTCCTTTCTAGAATTTAAATAAATCTTAAATGATTTATTATTTTCAGAAAATGCCCGAAACTTCAAAAAATCATAGAAATTCAACCGTAACTCCAAATGAAATAATTTATATATGAAAAATTATCAGAAAAATCCAATCTATCCATTTGTGCTACTTTCATGCATGTTCAACCAACTTATACCCCTGTATAAGTGAAAACATGATAATGGCATTTTAAATACCCCTTATGGAGTTTGCATATGAACCTTTGGTTCATATGGACTTCATTTAAATTGTTGCTAGATGCATTAGTACAAATCACAACATATTGACATGTCATGATCATGCATCATATTGTGCATTGCATTGTTTATATTCTTTTTGTGTTTGCCGGTGGTTGTTCCCTCTCGGTAGACGTTCGTTCCGACGATGAGTTCGATAACACCGATGAAGAGTTATATCATCTTCAGAAGTGCCAGGCAAGCAAAACCCCCTTGTTCATTCCGATACAATCCCACTCTCTCGCTCCTGCTCTCTTTTACTGCATTAGGACAACAACGATTCAACTGTTACATGATGCGGTAGCTGAACCCCTTCCCTCTGCATGACCTGTCATTGCCACAGTAAATAGATGAAACCCACTAGCATGAGTAGGATTTGTTTGAGCCCTGATGTGACTACTCATTCATTCTTGTTATCATGCCTGCTACTGCTTAGAGTTGAGTTAGGTCTGATTCGTCGGGAATGAATTGGAACGTGGTGAACATGTCCTACTGTTGAGATCTAAGTGTGTGAACATGATTTGGTAAAGCTAGCGGTGAGAGGCCATGTAGGAGTACATGGTGGGTTGTCTCATTGCAGCCATCCTCAGGAACTGAGTTCTGTGTTTGTGATCCATGAACAGTTACTACCACACATTGGGTTCCAGTAACTCGACCCCTCTCGACTTATTAATCAACTCGACCTCTGTCCAGGAGTTGCAACTAGTTTCTGGTGTTTGTAGGTAGTGTTAGTAGTCTACCAAGTGGCACCCGGTATAGGTGGGCTTGGGACAGACTAGGCATAGTGGCACGGTGTACCAAGTGGCACCCGGATGGTGGGCTTGGGAACCCTGCACACATCGTTTGGGGCCGTGAGCGACAGCCCGGCCGGATCTCCTTGCCGATGGAACCCGAATAGGCGATAAACCTGGACTAGAGACTTGTTGGTTAGTCAGGTCGTGGCTGACTCCCTTGCCAGGCTTCCGCCTGAAGGTTGCCGAGATACACGATGTGTACATGGTGGTAAGTGGCGAGAGCGTGTGTGAAGAAGTACACCCCTGCAGGGTTATCATTATCTATTCGAATAGCCGGATTCCTTGGATATGGAAACTTGGACCCCTTGCATAGTTCATAGATAAGTGAAAGTGGATACTCTAAAATGCGCAAGATAAGCGTGAGTGCTATGGATGGCGTTCTCGCAGGGAGACGGGAGCAGATCCATAGTGGTGTATTGGTATGGTGAATTTGTGGACTCGTGTGCGCCACCTCAAAAGAGTTACTTGCATTCGTAGTTCAGGATAGCCACCGAGTCAAAGCTGGCTTGCTGCAGTTAAACTCCACCACCCCTTTGTTGATACCGATGCATATGTAGATAGTTCTGATGTAAGTCTTGCTGGGTACATTGTACTCACGTTTGCCTATTCTATGTTTTGCAGAGATACTTCAGTCTCGCTAGTAGTTCCGTGTGGACTTCGACGTTTAGCTTGTTACCTCAGCTACGATCTTGTACCCTTGGGAGGGTCTTGTAGATAGTCAGGCTTCTGAGCCTTCTTCATTTGTAGTTGTCTGTACTCAGACAAGTTAAGCTTCCGCATGTGCTTGTTGCTTGTATGCTCTGTATGTTGGGTCATGAGACCCATGTTTGTAATATCTAACTCCTCGGAGCCTAATGAATAAATATTCTGAGTCGTAGAGTCTTGTTGTGATGCCATGTTGTATTGCACATATTGAGCATATTGTGTGTATGATTGAAATGCTTGGTATGTGTGGGATCCGACAACCTAGTTGTTTATCCTTAGTAGCCTCTCTTATGGGGAAATGTAGTCTTGTGCTTCCATGAGCCATAGTAGTCCGCTACAGCCCAGTTCACCGGAGTCCTGCTAGCCCAGCACTACTGCTCTGGAACACTTGACTGGCCGGCATGTGATTCACTTCGTTCCTATGTCTGTCCCTTCGGGGAAATGTCACGCGGTGACATCCGGAGTCCTGCCTAGCCTGCTACAGCCCGGGTTCCCAGAGTCCTGTTAGCCCAGTGCTACAGCCCGGATTCACACGCTGCTGACCGACATGCTCGATGTTGATTCATGTATGCCTGTTCCCGTAAGTTAGTGCCACTTTGGGTTCACGACTAGTCATGTCGTCCCGGGTTCTCTGTCATATGGATGCTAGCGACACTATCATATACATGAGCCAAAAGGCGCAAATGGTCCCGGGCCATGGTAAGGCGACACCCGTGGGAATACCGTGCGTGAGGCCGCAAAGTGATATGAGGTGTTACAGGCTAGATCAGTGCGACTTAGAATCGGGGTCCTGACAGCTTTGGTATTAGAGCCAGGTTTCCTGTAATATTACCAAGACAACCGGTCGAAGTTGTGTCTAGAAATGCTTTAGTTATCTAAGGGAATTGATTGTGGAAGGGAACGTAAGGCTCTTTTTACTCCTTATCCTCATGACCTTCTGATCTGAGTCATCTTATCTTTTCTACGGGGTTAAGAACTAGGCTTCTCTTCTATCTCTCAGGATGACGTGTTACTAAACCGTAGTTGCCTAGGATTGTTGAGTTTAAGCCTCAGTTCAGTTCCTACTACTTCCATATGTTCATAGCTGGCCTCAGAACCTTGATATTGTGATGTTGAGTGGTTATGCCACCATTTTTGCAGGTTGTCTCAAATCTTTTTGAGCAATTACAGCCGTTATGCTGTTTGAGTCATCCCAGGTCTCTAAATAGTCTGATGCATTTGCAAATCCATCCTTCCCATTCCCGGTATTCCTTTGAGCCAGATTAACCACACTAGTCGGTAAGTTGAGGTAATCCATTGCCTCGGTATATATATTGGGGCTATTTTTATGACCCTAGGTGTTTTAGGGAGTCACCTAGTAATCTAGCCATGTTTTGTGTTCCCGGTGTGATGATTCTGGCCACCATTCTCGAAAGCATCCCATGATGCCATTTAGTAGTAGGTATTCTACTCTTGGGTTCTTGACCCAAGATTCACTCTACTTACCTCGTGTTGATAGAGTTGCTCGTACCTTTAGGATATTAGTAACCTTTGCAATGGTCCTTGAGGGCCGTGGTATTTCTTTCTTCCGGTGTCTCGGAACCCTGTACACATCGTCCGGGGCCGTATGTGGAAACCTCGGCCGGACTCCCTGCGGATGGAACCTGGATAGGCGATAAACCTGTACTAGAGACTTGAGTGTTTAGGTAGGCCGTGGCCGACACCCTCGTTGGGCTTCCGCTTGAAGGTTGCCGAGTACATGTCGTCTAAACGGCGGTAAGTGGTGAGAGCGTGTGTGAAGAAGTACGCCCCTGCAGGGTTAACATCATCTATTCGAATAGCCGCGTCCGTGGTAAAGGACTACTTGGTTGCCTATACAGTTCATAGATAACTTGAAGTGGATACTCTAAAACTCGCAAGATAAGTGTGAGTGCTATGGATGGCCTTTCTCGTAGGGAGACGGGAGCGGATCCATAGTGGTGTATTGAATGGTGAATATGTGGACTCGTGTGCGCCACCTCAAAAGAGTTGCTTGCAGTCGTAGTTCAGGTTAGCCACTGAGTCAAAGCTGGCTTGCTGCAGTTAAACTCCACCACCCCCTTTACTGATACCGATGCATATGTAGATAGTTCTGATGTAAGTCTTGCTGGGAAGATCTGAGAAGGTGTTATCTTCCTTTGTATCCGCATCATCCATCCTAGTCCGAGTATGCCATTTCTTCGAGCTATCTCAAACGATCAATTGTAAATTGCCTTAAGCTAGTATGAAGAGTTTCAATGATTTATGGATCAAAAGTAATTCTTTTGCCACTTAAGGGAACAGTTCAAGGAGTCACCTTCTCCGAGGTGCCCTGTTATGGGTTCATGACAATTATCTCCTCGCAACTTTGAAACCTTGCACCACCTTACTCAAGCATGGAATTCCTACCTACCAACTTGAATCCTCGTCGTCTGATTTCCATCACCCTGATGTGAACTTTGTGTCCCAATTGGAGAGATGTTCCTATGTCTCACTCCATGAGTTGATCCTAAGTTTTTTTTCGATCTTCGAGAAGATCGATCCTTCTAGAGTTTTCCCTTCCCTCTCATTGTCATGTTGGTTCGAGTTCTCAGAGCAAGACATCGCGACAAAGATGGCGATCGAACCAACATTCTTATGAAGTGCAACTTGGATCGTGAAGATTGGGTTAAGTTTGCGTCCCCCTTCATCTTACCCTACACTTGAATCTCGGGACGAGATTCTTGTTTAGTGGGGGTGAGTTGTCACAGCCCTAGCTTAGCTTTGCTTACTCTTGCATGATCATCATGGCATCATGTTTATTTTTTTTATGAAACTGAAATGGGGATGATCAAACCCCTAGCACCAAAGGAATGCAAATAGGCCCCAACTTTAAATATTTTCAATGAACCCAATATGCCCTTAAACAAATGTTCATCATTTTTGGTTCTGGCTAAAACCTCTGCCAAAATGGGTTCATAAATTTTGGAGCCATTTTGGATTTTTGAATTAAGACATAACTATTTGCATTTGGGCATTTAAAATACTATAAATACTTTTAAATTCCCAAATACTTTTGAAAGTAATTCAAGGCTGTTGGGAGTAATTCCAAAGGTGCCTATGATTATTTTCAGAATTTTCTAAAATGGATTAGTATTTCTACTAATTCAAAAAAAACAACAGAGAATTAAATAAATGAAAACAGAAAGAGAAGAGGGAAGAGTTACCTGGGGCTTACCTCCTGGCAGCCCACCTGGCCCAACTCCAGCTGGCCCAGCCCACCGCAGTCGCCACCGTCTTCAACCTCCTGCCAGTAAGCAGGAGGGCGTGTGCCCGACGCGCGCCAGCACGCGCGCGCCACCTCCTGCTTGCTGCCGCCTTCCCGACGTCGCCCTGGAGATGCCACGCACCTCTCTGCCTCTCTCTCGCTCTCTGGTTCTCTCCCCCCCTCGCTCCTCTGCTTTCCCTCCCCATGGCCGAGCATGCCCACCGCCACCGACGCTGTTCGCCACGGCCAGAGCCACTGCCCCGCCTCTCCGCTGTGTCTAGAAGAACCGCCCCGTCGCCCTACTCCTCCTCGCCGAGCCGTGTGGGTCGGGATGCCCTGCTTCTTCCTGAACGCCGCCGTCTTCTTCCGCGGGATCTGGTGATCGCCGTCGTCGCTCCGTCGTCTGCAGGCCTTCCCCGAGCCCGACGAGTACTTCAATCGACACGCTGTGAGCCTCCGGTCACTTTCCCCCTAACGCCGCGTCCTTTTGCACACTGTAGCCGTCGTGTTCATCGAGGCCGAAGGTCACCTCCGCCCGAGCTCGTCGCCGGCGTCAGTCCGGTGACCCTTTGGTCATACTAGCATGCCCAACAGCCTCGTTAGCACGTGCAGATGCCGTAGATGCCAAGCAACGCACGCCTTGCTCACCGTAGCGACGAATCCGTCGAGCCCGTGCTCCGGCCGCCGCTGACCTTGACGCCGTCGTCGCCTCCGGCCATCCCACGGTCTCCTGCATGTTCCATTGGATGCCTGAGAGCCTGGGCTTCGCACCGGTGGTCTCGGCCGCTAATTTGGTTGCCGGAGGGCAAAATCCGAGCCCCTCCGCCGTCTCGGCCTCGCCGGCGACTCAACGCTGGCAGGGTTTGACCCCTGTTTGACCTCCCCTGCATCCTGACATGTGGGCCCAAGCCCCTGATTAGTTAACTCCAGATTAATTAGAACTAACTAATTTAGACAACTAAACAAGTCACTGACATGTGGGCCCCGCCCTGCTAACAGCTTGGTTAGGGTTAGTTTAACACTAACTAACTCAGTTAGTGGACTGAGTCACTGACCAGTGGGTCCCATTGGTCAGGTTTGACCTAGCCAGCCACAGTTGACCTGATGATGTCACTCTTACGTCATGCTGACGCATTAAAACCTTTTCTGGTTTTAAATAAATCTAAATGATTTATTTATTTTCAGAAAATGCCTAAAACTTCTAAAAATCATAGAAAATAATCTATAACTCAGAATGAAATAATTTATACATGAAAAATTATCAAAAAAATTCAAGGAATCTGGTTATGGCATTTTCATGCATGTTTGAACAATGTTTGTCCTTTGTTTTGGACAAAACAAATAAATGGCATTTAACTAATCATATATGGAGTTTGAATTTGAATCTTGTATTCAAACCAACTTCATTTAATTGTGTTTCTAGTTACATTAGCTCAATCAACAACATATTGCTATGTCATTATCATCCATCATGCTGTGCATTGCATTGATTGTGTTCCTTCTCTGTTGCCGATGGTTGTCCCCTCTCGGTAGACGTTGTACCGATGCTGTGATCGTTGACACTGATGAAGACCAAATGATATCTCCAGAAGTGCCAGGCAAGAAAAAACCCCTTGGTCATTCCGACACAATCCAACTCTCTCGCTCCTGCTCTCTTTTACTGAATTAGGACAACAACGATTCAACTGTTACATGTTGCGGTAGTTGAACCCCTTTCCTCTGCATGACCTGTCATTGCCACAGTAAATAGATGAAACCCACTAGCATGAGTAGGAGTTGTTTGAGCCCTGATGTGCCTACTCATCCATGCTTGTTTGTCATGCCTGCTATTGCTTAGAGTTGTGTCAGGTCTGATTCATCGGGGATGAATTGGAAAGTTGTGAACATGTCCTACTGTGTGTGAGCTAAGTGTGTTGAACACGATTTGGTAAAGGTATCGATGAGAGGCCATGTAGGAGTACAGGGTGGGTTGTTTCATTGGAACCGTCCTTAAGCACCGAGATCTGTATGTGTGATTTAAGAACCAGCTACTACCACGCATTGGGCCCGAAACCAATGGACCCTCTCGGCTTCTTAATCACCCTAGTTCTCTTTCCAGGAGTTGCAACTAGTTTCTGGTGTTTATAGGTTATTTGTTGGCGGCCGTGCGTAGCGCTGACCCTAGGGGTGGGCTATGATGCGGTAGATACACCGTGGCCGGGCATGCCGGGCGCCCGTTTGGTGTCTCGGAACCCTGTACACATTGTCCGGGGCCGTATGTGGAAACCTCGGATGGACTCCCTACGGATGGAACCTGGATAGGTGATAAACCTGGACTAGAGACTTGAGTGTTTAGGTAGGCCGTGGCCAACACCCTCGTTGGGCTTTCGCTTGAAGGTTGCCGAGTACATGTCGTGTAAACGGCGGTAAGTGGTGAGAGCGTGTGTGAAGAAGTACACCCCTGCAAGGTTAACATCATCTATTCGAATAGTCGCGTCCGCGGTAAAGGACTACTTGGTTGCCTATACAGTTCATAGATAACTTGAAGTGGATACTCTAAAACTCGCAAGATAAGTGTGAGTGCTATGGATGGCCTTTCTCGTAGGGAGACGGGAGCGGATCCATAGTGGTGTATTGAATGGTGAATATGTGGACTCGTGTGCGCCACCTCAAAAGAGATGCTTGCAGTCGTAGTTCAGGTTAGCCACTGAGTCAAAGCTGGCTTGCTGCAATTAAACTCCACCACCCCTTTACTGATACCGATGCATATGTAGATAGTTCTGATGTAAGTCTTGCTGGGTACATTTGTACTCACGTTTGCCTATTTTATGTTTTGCAAAGAGACGTCAGTCTCGCTAGTAGTTCTATGTGGACTTCGACGTTTAACTTGATACCTCAGCTACGCTCTTGTGCCCTCGGCAGGATCTGGTAGATAGTCAGGCTTCTTAGCCTTTTTCATTTGTAGATGTCTGTACTCAGACATGTTAAGCTTCCACATGTGCTTTGATTTGTATGCTATGATTGTTGGGTCATGAGACCCATGTTTGTAATATCTCGCTCCTCGGAGCCTAACGAATAAATACTTGAGTTGTAGAGGTATGTTGTGATGCCATGTTGTATTTACACATATCGAGCATATTGTGTGTATGATTGAAATGCTTGGTATGTGTGGGATCCGACAATCTAGTTGTTTATCCTTGGCAGCCTCTCTTATGGGGAAATGTAGTCTAGTGCTTCCATGAGCCATAGTAGTCCGCTACAGCCCGGTTCACCGGAATCCTGTTAGCCCAGCACTACTGCTCAGGACACTTGACTGGCCGGCATGTCGTTCACTTCGCTCATGTGTCTGTCCCTTTGGGGATAATGTCACGCGGTGACATCCGGAGTCCTGCCTAGCCTGCTATAGCCCGGGTTCCCGGAGTCCTGTTAGCCCAGTGCTACAGCCCGGATTCACACGCTGCTAACTGACATGCTCGATGTGATTCATGTATGCCTGTCCCCATAGGTTAGTGCCGCTTTGGGTTAACGACTAGCCATGTCGGCCCAGGTTCTCTGTCATATGGATGCTAGTGACACTATCATATATGTGAGCCAAAAGGCGCAAACGGTCCCGGGCCATGGTAAGGCGACACCCGTGGGAATACCATGCGTGAGGCCACAAAGTGATATGAGGTGTTACCAGCTAGATCGATGTGACTTGGAATCAGGGTCCTGACACTTGTGGGGGGAACCTCTTCTGCCCTCTGGTATTCGGCTGCCAGGGCTCCTCCACGTCATCGCTATGTAGCCCCTTGTCTTTGTTTTTGGCGTTTAACTTGCTGGCCTGCTTGAACAACCAACTTTCCCTGTTGGTGTGGTTGGCTGGCTTGTCAGGGGTGCCATGTATTTGGCACGAGCGATCGAGTATACGGTCCAAACTGAACGGGCACGGAGTGCTTCTTTTGAATGGATTTTTCCGCTGACTGGGTTTAGAGCCTCTGAATCCGGCATTGACTGCCGTATCCTCGGTATTGTCGCTATTGACGTAGCGCTTATGTTTGTTGCAACGTGACCTGCCATTGCTATCCTTGGTATCCGAAGTACCGTGGTTCTTTGATATGTTATTACTGCGAGCCAGCCAGTTGTCTTCTCCCGTGCAAAAGCGGGTCATGGGTGTCGTGAGGGCTGCCATAGATTTCGGTTTTTCCTGGCCAAGGTGCTGGGCGAGCCACTCGTCGTGGATGTTGTGCTTAAAAGCTGCGAGGGCCTCTGCATCCAGATAGTCGACGATTTGATTTTTCTTTGTTAGGAACCGTGTACAGAATTGCCTGGCTGATTCCTCTGGCAGCTGAATTATGTGGCTAAAGTCATCGGCATCTGGTGGTCGCACATAAGTGCCCTGGAAGTTGTTGAGGAATGCGGCTTCCAGATCTTCCCAACAGCCAATGGATTCTACTGGCAGGCTGTTGAGCCAATGCTGAGCTGGTCCTTTGAGCTTGAGTGGGAGGTATTTGATGGCGTGTAGATCGTCACCGCGGGCCATATGGATGTGCAGGAGGAAGTCCCCGATCCATACCGCAGAATCTGTTGTGCCGTTGTATGATTCGATATTTATGGGTTTGAAACCCTCTGGGATTTGGTGATCCGTTACTTCGTCTGTGAAGCATATGGGGTGTGTGGCGCCTCTATAGTGGGCTATGTCGCGACGCACCTCGAATGAGTCTTGTCCACTGTGTTCGGCCCGGCCGGATTTACTTTTACTGTATCCGGCGTGACGGTTATCATCTCGCGTAGTGGCGCGCCCTCGTGATCCGTAGATCGATCTTGCGTGTTTTGCTTTGTCCTCCAGTACGTCTCGCAGGTCCAGCGTGTTTCCCCGTGCCTTGTCATTTTTATTTGCGTGGCGTCGGGGTGCGGGCTGAGTTTTTGGCTGAAATGCCTCTCTATCGCGGCCACGAGGTGGCCGATCAGCCACGTCATATGCTAGAGATGTAGGTTTTAATGCTTCCTCCTCCAGTCGGGGTAGCAAGCTGCGCTTTGGGTAACTGTTGGAGAGGTGTTCGAGTTCATATTCCTCGGCCGCAAGGACTTCAGTCCATCTGTCAGCTAGCAAATCTTGATCAGCTTGTAGCTGCCGCTGCTTTTTCTTAAGGCTATTTGCCATGGCTATAAGCCGACACTTGAAGCGCTCTTGCTCCGGGATCCTCCGGCATGACAAATTCGTCGTCGTCAAGGCTTGCCTCGTCTTCGGAGGGAGGCATGTAATTATCATCCTCCGCCTCTCCATCTGCCGCTCTCTCAGGAGAGCTGGCTTCTCCATCCTCCTGCTCTAAATCTTGCTGGAGGGGATTGTTGTCGTCTTCGGCACTGTCCGGAGTGCTATTATCTCCTGTGCCGGTGTCACCACTTTTTCTTTGGCGAGACTTTGACCGGCGCCGCTGACGTCGTCGCTTGGGTTGCTTCTTGGAGGGGTCATCCTCCGCCGTCCCGTCGCTATGGCCTTCTTTGGGTGTGTCCACCATGTATGTATCATATGATGAGGTGGCTGTCCAGTGCCCTGTGGGAAGTGGTTCCTCTTCGTCTCCCGCATCGTCGTCCATACCATCGATGTCTTCGGAGTCGAAGTCGAGCATGTCGGTCAAATTGTCGATAGTGGCTACTAAGTGGGTGGTGGGTGGGCGGCGAATTTCTTCGTCATCCGCATCCCAATCCTGCCGAACATAGTTCGGCCAGGACTCTCCTAGCAGGGAGAGAGACCTTAATGAGTTCAGTATGTCACCGAAGGGCGAGTGCTGAAAGATATCCGCAGAGGTGAACTCCATGATCGGCGCCCAGTCGGGTTCGATAGGCACGGGCGCAGGCGGTTCGGAGTCCATAGCCGGGGAAGAATCCCGCAGTTCGGCATCACGGCTCTCCTGAAGGGTAATGTCGATACTTGGCTCGATCGCCGCTGAGAATACGGCCTCCCTGACGGGGTCTATCCACCCGTCCATGGATGGCGCAATGGGCTCCGAATTGAGGATCGGAGCGGTTGCCGGTGCGGTCTCCTGAACACTGTCCCATGGTAGAGCTAAATCCTACTCATCGTGACCGTGCGGCGCGCTCGGCAGGGGCTCGAATCCGTCGAAGATCAAGTCTCCACGGATGTCGGCCGTGTAGTTTAAGCTTCCAAACCTGACCTAGTGACCAAGGGCGTAACTCTCGATCTGCTCTAGATGGCCAAGCGAGTTGGCCCGCAGTGCGAAGCCGCCGAATACAAAGATCTGTCCAGGGAGAAAAGTCTCACCCTGGACTGCATCACCCTCGATGATCGAAGGAGCCATCAAGCCTAACGGTGACGACACAGAGGAACTCTCAATGAAAGCACCAATGTCGGTGTCAAAACTGGTGGATCTCGGGTAGGGGGTCTTGAACTGTGCGTCTAGGCGGATGGTAACAGGAGGCAGGGGACATGATGTTTTACCCATGTTCGGACCCTCTTGATGGAGGTAAAACCCTACGTCCTGCTTGATTATTCTTGATAATATGAGTAGTACAAGAGTTGATCTACCACGAGATCAGAGAGGCTAAACCCTAGAAGCTAGCCTATGGTATGATTGTCTGTTGTCCTACGGACTAAAACCCTTCGGTTTATATAGGCACCGGAGGAGGCTAGGGTTACACAAGGTCGGTTACAAAGGAGGAGATATGCATATCCGTATTGCCTAGCTTGACTTCCATGCCAAGTAGAGTCCCATCCGGAAACGGGACGAAGTCTTCAATCTTGTATCTTCATAGTCCAACAGTCCGGCCAAAGGATATAGTCCGGCTGTCCGGATACCCCCTAATCCAGGACTCCCTCAACCGCCGTGTTATCTGGGCTACCTTCTTTATTTCGATGCTTGTTTTTTTTGCGTCATGGTTTACCATTGCCATCCCTAACTTTGGATGTGCTTGGGTCGCTGGTGCTGCTACGGGCCAACCAGCTGTCCTCACCCGCACAAAAGTGGGTCATGAGGCTTGTTAGGGCTGCCATTGTTCTTGGTTTTTCTTGACCGAGGTGTCTGGCGAGCCATTCGTCTCGGACACTGTGTTTGAAAGCTGCTAAGGCTTCGGTGTCCGGACAGTCGATAATTTGGTTCTTCTTGGTGAGGAACCTGTTCCAAAGCTTTCAGGTGGACTTTCCGGGCTGTTGGATTATATGACTTAAATCATTTGCATCCGGAGGTCGGACATAAGTCCCTTGAAAATTGGCCCGGAAAGCGTCCTCAAGCTCCTCCCAACTTCCAATTGAGTTTTCGGGGAGGCTTTTCAGCCAGTGCCTAGCTGGCCCTTTAAGCTTGAGGGGCAAGTATTTAATGGCATGGAGATCGTCTCCACGAGCCATATGGATGTGGAGGATGAAGTCCTCTATCCAGACTCCAGAGTCTGTGGTTCCGTCGTACGCCTCTATGTTCACCGGTTTGAATCCCTCTAGGAATTCGTGATCCAGCACCTCATCAGTGAAACTTAACGGGTGTGCGGCACCCCTGTATTGGGATGCGCCATGGTGTTCAGATGGTTGTAGTATTCGGTGTTGGTTGTGTACCGTAGCGCGCTTCCTAGATCCATAGATAGATCTGGTAGCGCCGGATTTTTAACGCAAGTTCTCACGTAGATCAGGTGCTGACTTATGCATGACTTTGTTAGCCGCTCTATCGCGTTCACAGGGTGGTGGATCCGGCCGGTTGGCCGTATCACTTTTCGGCTGTATGGGCTCTAAGGCCTCATTGTCGAATTCTGGTAATAGCTTGCACTTTGGATAGCTATTTGGATGGTAACTTCCACCATACTTTGTTACTTTGTTCCACTTGCTCTTGAGCGTATTTTGTGCGACCTTGAGCCTTTGCTTCTGTTTCTTCAGGCTTCTAGCTGTGGCAATAAGCCTTCTGCAGAGGTTCTCTTGCTCCAAGTGTGTTTCCGGGATGATGGGTGCATCTTCGTCCGGTCTGTTTTCTTCCCTAGACGGGGATTGATGAGGCATATCTTTGGTGTCATCGTGTTCGGACATCGGATCCGTACTATGTGTGCAGTTTGCATCTTGATCGCATTCTGCCACCGGGGTGGTGCAGTTGTTGTTTCTTGCCGAGTCACATGGACTATTATTATCGCTGTTTTTGCTATGGCGGGACTTAGAGCGGCGCCGCTGACGTCGGCGCTTGGGTTACTTCTTGGAGGGGTCATCCCCCGCTTTCTCGTCGCCATTGGCATCTTTCGGGGTGTCCACCATCTATATATCATATGATGAGGTGGTGGTCCCGTGCCCCGAGGGTGGTGGATCCTGTTCGCCTCCGGCTTCGTCGTCCATACCGTCGAACTCCTCGGCGCCGAAGTCGAGCATGTCGGTTAAGTCGTCGATAGTGGCTACGAAGAGGGTGGTGGGTGGGCAGCGAATTTCTTCGTCGTCCGCATCCCATTCTAGCTGGACATAGTTCGTCCAAGGTTCTCCTGACAGGGAGATAGACCTTAATGAATTTAGCACATCTCCGAAAGGTGAGTGCTGAAAGATATCAGCGGAGGTGAGCTCCATGATCGGCGCCCAGTCGGACTCGACGGGCGCGGATATGAGCGGCTCGGAGTCCGTTGCCGAAGATGAATCCAGTGGTTCGGCGACACGACTCCCGTAAGGGGTGAAGTCAGTATCCGGCTCTAACGCCACTGAGAGTGCGGCCTCCATGGCGGGGACCATCCCTTTGCTCTCGGATGGCGCGACTTGCTCCGGATTGATGGATAGAGTAGCTGCGGATGCGATCTCCCGAACATTGTCCGAGGGCAGAGTTATGTCATGCTCGTCACGACTGTACGACGCGTCCGACATGAGCCCGAATCCGTCAAAGATCAAGTCTTCGCGAATGTCGGCCGTGTAGTTCATGTTTCCAAATCTGACCTGATGGCCAGGGGCGTAGCTCTCAATCTGCTCCAGATGGCCAAGCGAATTGGTCCATAGTGCAAAGCCGCCGAATACGAAGATCTGTCCGGGGAGGAAAGCCTCACCCTGGACCGCATCGCTAGCGATGATCGAAGGAGCCATCAAGCCTTATGGCGACGACACAGAGGAACTCTCAATGAAATCACCGATGTCGGTGTCAAAACCGGCGGATATCGGGTAGGGGGTCCCGAACTGTGCGTCTAAGGCGGATGGTAACAGGAGGCAGGGGACAAGATGTTTACCCAGGTTTGGGCCCTCTTGATGGAGGTAATACCCTACGTCCTGCTTGATTGTTCTTGATGATATGAGTATTACAAGAGTTGATCTACCACGAGATCAGAGAGGCCAAACCCTAGAAGCTAGCCTATGGTATGATTGTATGTTGTCCTACGGACTAAAACCCTTCGGTTTATATAGACACTGGAGAGGGCTAGGGTTACACAAGGTCAGTTACAAAGGAGGAGATATACATATCCGTATTGCCTAGCCTGCCTTCCACGCCAAGTAAAGTCCCATCCGGACACGGGACGAAGTCTTCAATCTTGTATATTCATAGTCCAATAGTCCGGCCAAAGGATATAGTCCGGTTGTCCGGAGACCCCCTAATCCAGGACTCCCTCAGTCGTCAACTGGATTCAGGGATCCGCTACCGAGAACGCTCGTCGAGTGCACGCTACAGATTCTCCAGTCGAGTGCGCTCAGCCAGGTTGGCCAGGCGTGCTTCCTCCAAGGCCTGGGCCTCAGGGGTTTCTCCAACGATAGGAGTGTGAAGTGCATCCATGTTGCGGCAGCGAAGCTCTTCCCTCCGCTACGTAGAAAGGGGCTCGGGGCGGTACTCTTCGTGAATGCACGACGCATCGCCGCTGTCGTCACCACCATCATCGCGGGGGAAGCCTGGAGGACTGGGTGGTGCATTGACCATCAAGACTTCTGCCACGGGATCGCTGCTGTCACACTCAGATGCAGTCTCGAGGGAGCCAGTCGATAGGCCGAACAGGATGTAGAGAGTTTCGTCGGGCTCAATTGCCGCGACTTGCGAGGTGGCCGACTGGCGGGCCAACGCGTGTCTCACCCACCGCAGGAGCCGCGATTGACCGGAACGGTTGTGCCGGCGAATAACGGGGGGCCAGGACACCATAGGAACTCACCGATACTGGGTCGACGGTTGCGGAGAAGGACGTCACGGACGCACGCGCGAAAGTGCGTTGCCCTGCGGACAGGGAGCACATCGACATCGAGTGGAGTTTCCTAGAGCCAGGCGGAGTCGTCGGCGATGAACACGACGCGTCGAGATGGATCTCGTGGCCCTCAACCAGTTCGCCGGCAGAAACCATGATGATGAGAATCAGAAAAATCACAACTCCAGCAAAAAATCGCTAAGACACTTGCCCCACGGTGGGCGCCAACTGTTGTGGATCTAAGACTGACAGTACAATATGGGGTAGGTATGAGGAGGCAAGATGCAAGCTATGGTGAAGTTGTACACATGAGTTTTACGAGTTCAGGCCCTTCGCGGAGGAAGTAACAAGCCTACGTCTCGGTGCCCAGAGGCGTTCGATTGGATTATGTGTGTGTATGTTTGCTGGGGGGTGCGAACCCTTGTGCCAGTGGAGGGGGGTGGCTTATATAGAGTGCGCCTAGGCCCCAGCCAGCCCACGTTACAAGGGTTTTAAGGTACATCAAGAGGGAGGCGTTACTGGTAATGCTAGCAATTGAGTGACATAAATGCCTATTAAGTATATGAAGTAAATGTCCGACCGTTGTCATGCAGAGCATTCCTTAATGGACATCTTAAAGAAGAGTTGTATATGATGCAACCAGAAGGTTTTGTCGATCCAAAAGGTGCTGACGAAGTGTGCAAGCTCCAGCGATCCATTTACGGACTGGTGCAAGCATCTCGGAGTTGGAATATACGCTTTGATAGTGTGATCAAAGCATATGGTTTTATACAGACTTTTGGAGAAGCCTGTATTTACAAGAAAGTGAGTGGGAGCTCTATAGCATTTCTGATATTATATGTGGATGACATATTGTTGATCGGAAATGATACTGAATTTCTGAATAGCATAAAAGTATACTTGAATAAGAATTTTTCAATGAAAGACCTCGATGAAGCTGCTTATATATTGGGCATCAAGATCTATAGAGATAGATCAAGACGCTTAACTGGACTTTCACAAAGCACATACCTTGATAAAGTTTTGAGAAAGTTCGAAATGGATCAAGCAAACAAAGGGTTCTTGCCTGTGTTACAAGGTGTGAAGTTGAGTCAAACTCAATGTCCAACCATTGCAGGAGATAGAGAGAAAACGAAAGTCATTCCCTATGCCTCAGCCATAGGTTCTATCATCATTGCAATGCTGTGTACCAGACCAGATGTGTGCCTTGCTATTAGTTTAGCAGGGAGGTACCAAAGTAATCCAGGAGTGGATCACTGGACATCGGTTAAGAACATCCAGAAATACCTGAAAGGACTAAGGATATGTTTCTCGTTTACGAAGGTGACAAAGAGCTCGTCGTAAACGGTTATGTCGATGCAAGCTTTGACACTGACCCGGATGATTCTAAGTCACAAACCGGATATGTATTTTTATTGAATGGTGGAGCTGTTAGTTGGTGCCATTCTAAGCAGCGTTGTGGTGGGATCTACGTGTGAAGCAGAATACATAGCTACTTCAGAAGCAGCAAATGAAGGAGTCTGGATGAAGGAGTTCATATCCGATCTAGGTGTAATACCTAGTGCATCGGGTCCAATGAAAATCTTTTGTGACAATACTGGTGCAATTGCCTTGGCAAAGGAATCCAGATTTCAC